>NW_025321606.1:37500-38824 GCF_019176455.1 Solea senegalensis | reverse complement strand
TTTATCGTGAGCACGAGATACTTTATCTTGAGCACGAGATACTTTCACGTGAGCACGAGATACTTTATCGTGATCACAAGATACTTTCACATGAGCATGAGATACTTTCACGTGAGCATGAGATACTTTATCTTGAGCACGAGATACTTTCACATGAGTACGAGATACTTTCACGTGAGCTCACGATAAAGTATCTCGTGCTCACCAGAAACGTTTTTTTTTTTATGTCCCTTTAGGGGCTCCGTAAAAACACAACCTCACAGTTTTAAAAATAAAAGTCTTACTTTCTGTGCATCCACACTGAAACACAAATTCACAGTTTTCGAAATAAAACTGTCACTTTCTGTCCGTCCACACTAAAATGTTTGATTTTTTCTCTCTCTGTGACACACACACACACACACACACTTATTGTGCGTTAAGAATTAAAGTGAACTGAAAACACTGTGAAGAGTCTGAACACTTGTTTTGCCTTTGTTTACTTCAGAGAAAACACAAGCGATGGACTTAGGGCAACAAAGTACGCAGAAAACACACAACACAGTGAATGCCTGCACACACACACACACACACACACACACACACACACTCACACTGAGAACAAAGGATGACTGTTTTGTTGCTCTGAGAAAAAAAAACCCAGTATAAACAAAACCAAACAGAAAGCTGATAGTGTACAGACACACACACACACACACACACAGCTGCACATTCCTCGAAAGGAAGAACAAGTACTGATTACCTCAGATTTCATGACCTGTGCCTGCCGGGCCGGAGGCGCCAGACTGAAAAACAGACACCTACACCGTTGTGAACAAACATGGCATGCCAACGAACAACACACCCTCACTGTGAGACGCCAGAGGTCAGGAGGGCAGCTGTCGCAGGAGTAGGGAAAGGAGATGGGAGAGATGAAGATGGAGGGAGAGGAAGAAGACAGCACACACAGCTGAGCCACACACACACACACACACAGGTTTATTTGTGTTTGAGTGTTTGAGAGTAAACAACGCAGAGTCAAACGTAAACACCTGACTCACGACGACCGGGAAACAAACTAGCATCAAGTCCAAATAAAAGTTACATAAATATGGACGACACTTTGTCACATATGGTCAAATTAAATATATTTTGTGTGTGTGTGGTGTGTGTGTGTGTGTGTGTGTGCGCTGTGCAGTGTGTGTGTGTGTGTGTGCATGTCCTTGTTCCAGGTGAGCTGCTTTTCCAATGAGTTGAAGACGAAGAAGAGGAAGTTTTCTCTTAATGAATGAGAGCTTTGTTTGTGCAGTGTGTGTGTGTGTGTGTGTGTGTGTGTGTGTGTGTG
>NW_025321606.1:17500-32500 GCF_019176455.1 Solea senegalensis | reverse complement strand
CTCTCCTCCTCCCTCTCTCTTTCTCTCTCCTCCCTCCCTCTCTCTCTCTCTCTCTCTCTCTCTCCTCCCAGTGTGTATTTTCCTGAGATCAATACAAATATTTTTTCTCCTCTTTTCTGTTGTTTCTCCCTCTCTGTCTCCCTGCTTCCCTCCCCTCTCTCTCCCTCTCTCTCTCCGTCTCTCGCCCAGCAGCCATCATTATGTGGCTGATTGCTGCGTTTAGCCTGGTAATTGAAATAATGAGAGAAGATTACTGCGCCGCTTTTAGTCACCTTGTCTAATCCACCAATCAGCTGTCAGCAGGTCGAGGTGTGTGTGTGTGTGTGTGTGTGTGTGTGTGTGTACAGTATGTATATGTGTAGATATGGATGTTTGTTGCCTATAGAAACATGTTTGTGTGTGTGTTACATCTGCTGTCGATGGAGGAGAATCAGAAAAATCAATGACGCTGTGTTCACTCAACATGACGGTCACAAACAACAAACCACCTGCGTGTGTGTGCGCGTGTGTGTGCGCGTGTGTGTGCGTGTGTGCGCGTGTGTGTGCGGTCTCAGAAGTCACAGACACCTTCTTTGGTTGAAACATGTTTTTTTTTTTATTGTTATTATTATTATTGTTATTATTAATAATAATAACAATAATAATAATAATTATATTATTATTACTATTATTATTAATATTAATATTAATATTAATATTAACATTAACATTAATATTAATATTAATATTAATATTAATATTAATATTAATAATAATAATAATAATTCCTACATAATTCCTAATAATTTCTACAAAATGTCTTGGTCTGTGACACAGTCACAGCATCAGCTGATCACTGGGTCAAAGGTCAGCATAGTCTGCACCAGATGCCGTGGAAGTTAGAACTGGTGACAAGTCAGACACAGACGTCTGTAAACCACTCACTCTCCCACACCAAAGCCCACAGAGAACATCACACACACAGTTTCCTGTCTTGTTAAGTGTGGAAACTCTGTTTCCCGCTCAGACTGACTCTCAGCAGCAGGTGGCGCTCTCTGTGTGTCAGTACCTTCACACAACCAGGACGTCAGTGATTTTAGAGTAAAATAGTTAAAGTGAATGTTTAAAGTTAAACAGCGACACACTCCCCCCCCCCCACACACACACACACATACACACACACACACACACACACCGGTTTGATTGACAGGGTGGACAGATGCTATTCTATAAACAGGTAACCTGATCTACAGAGCCCATCTGGTCACAGCTCTGTTCAATTCACACTCTCACACACACACACACACACACACACACACACTGATTCATGCACGCACACACACACACACACACACACACTCACACACATACACGATGCCAGGAAATTGACAAATATGGACCAGAACAAAACAAATATGGAGAGGACACACACACAGTGACTCACACACACACACACACACACAAACACACACACACACACACACACACACACACACACACACTGTGTGAATGCAGCATCAGTGACACATCACCTAGACAGGTCTGAGCACACACACACACACACACACAGGTGACACGTCATCACTGTGGCAGTGGATCATTAGGGTTTGACCTCAGTGTGACAGGAAGTTCTACTGAGAGACTCTAAAATCATCATCATCATCATCATCATTGAGTGACAAAAGAAGCAAAAACAATCACAAAGAGACTGAAACGACCACAAAGAGACTAAAAAACGACTAAAACCACACAAAGAGACTAAAAACCACAAAGACTAAAACGACCACAAAGAGACTAAAACAATCACAAAGAGACTAAAACAATCACAAAGAGACTAAAACCATCACAAAGAGACTAAAACGACCACAAAGAGACTAAAACGACCACAAAGAGACTAAACGACCACAAAGAGACGACCACAAAGAGACTAAAATCACAAAGAGACTAAAACGATCACAAAGAGACTAAAACCATCACAAAGAGACTAAAACGACCACAAAGAGACTAAACGATCACAGAGACTAAACCATCACAAAGAGACTCACAAAGAGACTAAACGAAACCATCACAAAGAGACTAAAACGACCACAAAGACAAAGACTAAAACGATCACAAAGAGACTAAAATCACAAAGAGACTAAAACCATCACAAAGAGACTAAACGACCACAAAGACTAAAACCATAAAGAGACTAAAACTAAACCATCACAAGACTAAAGAGACTAAAACGACCACAAAGAGACTAAAACAATCACAAAGAGACTAAAAAACAAAAAAAAAACAATCACAAAGAGACTAAAACAGAGACCACAAAAGAGACCACAAAGAGACTAAAACCCACAAAAGAGACTAAAAACCACAAAAGAGACTAAAACCATCACAAAGCGACCACAAAGAGACTAAAACGAACAAAGACTAAAACGACCACAAAGAGACTAAAACGACCACAAAGAGACTAAAACAACCACAAACAACCACAGTGTGCATTTGGACTATCTGGGTATCTCATAGGTATCTCATACTAGAATTAAGCTAAGTATCACTTCTGTAGGTCTTTCTTATTTGGTTGCTATTTCATTAAGTGCTATTGTATCTCGCTGGGTTACTTGACTTTTGACTTGTCTGTTTAGTTAAGGTGAAAGTATAATTGTTGTTGATATTTTGTCTGCTAGGTCAAAGAGAAAGTTGTTATTGTTGCTGTTTTGACCTAGTTTCTATTGAGTCATCATCATCACCAGGTGTGAAGTTTCATTGGCTACGGGGGAGTGGCCACACAGCTGCAACCAATCAGCCCCTAATCAGGTGTCTTTTAAAAAGCAGCACTCACTTTGAAGCAGCAGCTTCAGCGGCAGACTCAGGAAGACAAAGGAGTCTAAACCGGAGTCTAACAAGGAGGCTAACGAGGCTAAGTACCTGTCTGCAAGTGTTTTCTTCTTTCTATGTGCACTTTTTCCATTCCTGTTCATGTCTCTTCTCATAGATATTACAAACCTCACAATCACTCACAGCACCACCGTAACCTTTCCTCACTTATCTATCCCACCCGCTCCACACACATCCAACACCTTGTCGCAGGGGGCCTATGGAACTGCCAGTCAGCTACCCGCAACACTGAGTTCATCTCCGGCTTTGCGACTGAGCAATGCCTGGACTTCCTTGCTCTCACTGAGACTTGGATGCCACCCTCCAACACAGCCACCCCTGCGGCTCTCTCCTCTGCCCACTCCTTCTCCCACACACCCAGATCCACTGGAAGAGGTGGCGGGACAGGTCTGCTTATCAACCCCAACTGGACTTTCACTCTTTTCCCACTGCCTCACTTCTCTTCACAGTCGTTTGAATTTCATGCTGTAACTATAACTCACCCAGTAAAACTCATCATTGTTGTCATCTACCGTCCACCAGGCCCATTGGGACACTTCTTGGAGGAACTAGATGTCCTCCTCTCAAACATCCCAGAAAATGGTCCACCACTTGTTCTTCTTGGTGACTTCAACATCCAGTCAGAGAAGTCATCCGATCTACTTCTTCTACTTTCATCTCTTTCTCTCTCACTTGCTCCTTCTCCACCAACTCACAGAGCTGGCAACCACCTTGACCTCATCCTACCTTCACTGGAACAACCTTCTTGATCGTCTTCAATCTGGTTTTAAAGCAGGTCACTCGACCGAAACTGCCCTTGTTGCTGTCACTAAGTCAGGGCTGCCTCTCTCTCCTCTGTGCTCATCCTCTTGGACCTTTCTGCAGCGTTTGACACAGTTAACCACCAGATCCTTACTTCCTCCCTTCAAGAACTAGGTGTCTCAGGCTCTGCACTTACCCTACTCTCGTCGTATCTTCAAAACCGAACATACAGAGTAACCTGGAGAGGATCCGTGTCGGAACCCTGTCCTCTAGCTACTGGGGTCCCTAAGGGTTCTGTCTTGGGCCCTCTGCTCTTCTCTCTATACACCAACTCTCTTGGTTCTGTTATTCTCTCTCATGGTTTTTCCTATCACAGCTACGCCGATGACACCCAACTCATTCTCTCTTTTCCCAGCCCTGACACACAGGTAGCAGAACGGATCACCGCTTGTCTGGTTGACATCTCTCAGTGGTGGTCGACTGGTCTTCAACTTACCAAAGTTCTCCTACACTACACGGCTCCTCTGCTCCCTTCACTGGCTTCCTGTAGCTGCTCGCATCCGCTTCAAGACTCTAGTGCTTACGTTCCATGCTACAAACGGATCTGGTCCAACCTACATCCAGGACATGATCAAAACCTACACCCCAGCCCGCCCACTCCGCTCTGCATCAGTAAACTGGCTTGCTGCCCCCTCACTGATAGGATCGCAGAGGCGTTTGCAGAACTCGAGACTGTTCACTGTCCTTGCTCCGAAATGGTGGAACGATCTCCCCATCAACATCCGGACAGCGGAAAGCCTCCACGTCTTCCGCCGCCGACTAAAAACACATGTCAACAAAAACAACTTGCTTATACATCGCACTTATGACTAGCACTTCATAGTTTGGTTTACTTGAAGCTCTTACTTACTTCTAGCTCTTATTTGTACCCAAATGTTTAAATGCACTTATTGTAAGTGGCTTTGGATAAAAGCGTCTGCTAAATGACATGTAATGTAACAAAGAGACAAAAACAACCACAAAGACAGAAAAGTTCGTTTTTTACGATATTGTTTTTTTTAGATGATAAAACTCTCGAGGTTTTTGACGACCGTTTTTTTGTTTGTTTGTTTTTTCGGGTCTGTGCCGCGGTGGCGATGGCGAGCGTCGCAAGCGTCTCACCGGCGTCTCTATTTGTGACGGACGTCCTCGAGTGTCGAGGTGTGAAAGTGAGTCATGAATGTGGATGAGGATTTATTTACGTCTGCTGAGTGACAGGAGGTAAAGATAGAGACTCACTCACTCACTCACTCACTCACTCACTCACGCCGTCTGATGGAGCCAAGCTGAGACTAATGACTACCCAGCATGCACTGAGGCAGCAAGTCCAGGCTCATCCTGGCTGCCTTTTGTTGCCATGGTAACCAGAGTCTGAGTGAAGACACAAACACCTGCACAGCTGATGGACATGGATTTCTGTTTAATATCTGCAGTAAAGTGTGTGTGTCTGTGTGTGTGTGTGTGTGTGTGTGTGTGTGTGTGTGTGAACACCGTTAACCTTTAAAAAAGCAAATGTTTGTTGTTTGTTAGCGTGAATGAAAAGAACGTTGGTCTTTATTCTTCTTTATTAAAAGGTTTTAAACTTTAAACTTTCACTAATAGTTCACACACTGACTGCGTGCGGCCCTCTTGACTGCAAATGCTAACTAGTAGCCGCTGATTAGTGACACCACAGGTCCCGCCTCTCTGTGAGCTAACGGCTAAGTGCCGCGACCTCTCCAGTCGCACAGTAGCAGCAGTTAGCAGACAGCTAACGGCTAATTATGAGCCGCGGCCTCTGCGTCGCCCTCCAGAGGACTTATCATGCTGTTTAGCCATTAGCATGTGCTAGCACGCCGCCCTGCGGCGCACTGGCATTTGAAAGCAGTAATTATCACAAACTGGTTGGCAATCAGTGCTTAGCCTTGGCTGGAGGTCAGAGGAATTATGGGAGAATGAGTCCTGAGAGTCAGGTGGGGGCGTGGCCAGGCAGACACAGAGTGCTTTGTTTTGGATAATGATAGATTCAAGGAGCGAAGGAGCCGAGTCACTTCACCACACGCTCTCCTCTCCTCACAGCCTCCTCGTCTCCTCCCTCCTTCACTCCCTCCTTCCTCACTTCCTTCCCTCCAGCCTTGTTTACAACAAACATTTCCAGTAAACATAATAACAGAGGGCACCAACCTGTTGCTAGGCAACAATTACAGAGACAACAGCGACGCAGGGCAGAGGCGGCGGATGACTGTGTGTGTGTGTGTGTGTGTGCTGCAAAAGCAAACACATACTCATACAAACAAACAAACAAACAAACAAACAAAAACATGTTCCTGTCGAGGACAGACCTCTCTCTCCTGCTCACTGATGATGTCATCATCAGTGATGACATCATCAGTCTTACAGAAAGTACTTGAAAGTCATACTTGAGTCACTTTTCATAGTATTAATCCTTCAGTAAAAGATATTTCCTGTACTTCAGTATGACTCGTCTACATGTGCGAGCAAAGACACTTTGGCCCATGTTGCAGCGTGTGAATGGGTTATGAAAGATGTGTGAATGGGTGAAAACTGTTGTGTAAAGCAGTTCATCATCACTAGAGGAGCCCTATATAAATACAGAGCATAATACCAACTCTTCTTCTTCTTCTTCTGATTTTATTTGGGAGTAATGAGTAACAAAGTACACTATTTATTTACTAAATGTAGTAAAAGTTATTTAATGAATACATTTACTCGAAATATAACTAAGGTTAAGTACAGATGTGACATGAATGTACAGTACAGTAACAAAGTATTTGTACTTTGTTACATTATCATCAGTGGGCATGTCTTGTATTGCAGTATCAGAACTCTTGTATTGTAGTATCAGTACTCTTGCATTGTAGTATCAGTACTCTTGCATTGTAGTATCAGTACTCTTGTATTGTAGTATCAGTACTCTTGTATTGTAGTATCAGTACTTTTATATCAGTACTTGCATTGTAGAATCAGTACTCTTGTATTGTAGTATCAGTACTCTTGCATTGTAGTATCAGTACTCTTGCATTGTAGTATCAGTACTTTTGTATTGTAGTATCAGTACTCTTGTATTGTGTACTCTTGCATTGTAGTCAGTACAGTACATTGTAGTATCAGTACTCTTGCATTGTAGTATCAGTACTCTTGCATTGTAGTATCAATACTCTTGCATTGTAGTATCAGTACTCTTGTATTGTAGTATCAGTACTCTTGCTTCAGTACTCTTGTATTGTAGTATCAGTACTCTTGTATTGTAGTATCAGTACTCTTGTATTGTAGTATCAGTACTTTTACAACTATCAAAGTATTTATCAGACAAAAAGGTTTCTACAGCATCTGGTTAGACTGAATTTGATGGCACAGGTCAGAGGTCATGGAGTGCTTCTTAACTTACACAGGCCACACACACACACACACACACACACACACGCACACTATAGAAGGTGTACTATCAATTTACATGAGGGAGATTTTTAAGGACCACTGATGGACTGCTCTCACACTTACACTTCACACACACACACACACACACACACACACTCCTGATGAAGACTGAAGCTGTCAACACGCCCCTCTGGCCTGCACACACACACACACACACACACACACACACACACACATTCCTTCAGCTGCTGCTCGACACAGATGGCTCATTTCAACTCTTTCTTCCCCTCTAACCTTTATTCATCAGTGGTTACGTCGTCAGCTTCCAGTTTCACCGCATTTATCTATTGATCTATGAATTGATTTGCCATCAAATCATTTACACAACACACACACACACACACACACACACCAAAGCACCATAGAGAAAATCAGTGATTTTAACATCACACACACAGGAGTTGTTGCTGCCTCCATCACTAAGTTCAAATGTTGTTATTTTGAACTTCTTCATTCAGATTAAAATCAGTGAAACAAAGTGACCACACGAGGCAGCAGAGGGCCAGCAGCTCCTGTGTGTGTGTGATGTTAAAATCACTGGTTTTCTCGCTGGGCTTTGGTGTGGGAGAGTGAGTGCTTTATGAAAGTGTGTCTCACAGTGAGATAAAGACGTGAACATCATCTCAAACAACCACGTTTTAAAAAAAAGTTATGTAAAACAAAGAAATGGAAGCAGTGAGCTGATGTTTATCAGTATTTACTGACAGGAAACAAACAAACAAACAAACAAACAAACAAACACTAGACTGCACTACAGTGAAACCCTGAACACCACCTCTCTCTCTCCATTATATGATCCACTCTGTGTTATAGACTCTCAACCATCAGTTTGGTCTAAATAGTGAATATTGTGTTTGATGAACTGTTTGAGATCGATGCAGCTGATGCCTCCTCCTCCTTTAATGACTCGGGAAGACATTTATTAAAGTGAGAGGGCAGAAAATCAATGCTAAACAGACTGCAACCACATTACTGTGTGTGTGTGTGTGTCTGTGTGTGCGCGCATGTGTGTGTTCTCTGACCATCTCCACAAATATGAAGCTACACTGGACATAAATGTGTGGTGTGATATTACACAGATAGATTCTTGTTGTTAGTCACAAAATACAAACTGTCTGAAAACGTCATCAACATGTAGTATTTATTCAGGAAATGTAGTTAAAGTACACTACTTATTCAGGAAATGTAGTTAAAGTACACTATTTATTCAGGAAATGTAGTTAAAGTACACTATTTATTCAGACAATGTAGTTAAAGTACACTACTTATTCAGGAAATGTAGTAAAAGTACACTATTTATTCAGGAAATGTAGTAAAAGTACACTACTTATTCAGGAAATGTAGTTAAAGTACAGTATTTATTCAGGAAATGTAGTAAAAGTACACTATTTATTCAGGAAATGTCTCGATGGTCTTTGGTGTGGGAGAGTGAGTCTCACAGTGAGATAAAGACGTGATCATGTGACGTAGACGTCGTACACTTAAACTGACACAAGTCTTTTGTTTAAGACTAAAATGAGTTTTTCTTCCTCAAAAGAACTCAGAGAAAATCGGTGATTTATAGTCAAAGACCTGAAGATGACAAACAATCATAAAATGTTGGACTATTATCGATAAAACCACGCCCCCTGAACGCAGCACGCCAACAACTGTGTGTGTGTGTGTGTGTGTGTGTGTGTGTGGACAGAGACACTTAGACTCTGCAGTAAACACTCATCTCTTATTAAAACAACCACATCTCTAAAACATGAGGCTCAGTCTGCAACAGAGGATCAACAACATCAGGCTGTGTGAGTGTGTGTGTGTGTGTGTGTGTGAGTGTGTGTGTGTGTGTGTGTGTGTGTGAGTGTGTGTGTGTGAGTGAGTGAGTGTGTGTGCATGTGTGTGTGTGTGTGGTCAGGCGAGGGTAATATCTGCTGACTGATGACGGTGATGACAGGAAGGTCGTGAAGCAGCCATCACTTTAACACTGTAAACACTGAGGGAGAGAGTGCACTGTGTGTGTGTGTGTGTGTGTGTGTGTTAAATAAATATGTCCATTGATTAATTGATTGATTATTATCATGTTACTAATGTCAGGTTGTCGTGGTGATGAGCTGCAGCTGTTGAGAGAGAGAGAGAGAGACAGACTTAGTGTGTGTGTGTGTGTGTGTGTGTGTGTGTGTGTGTGTGTGTGTGTGTGTGTGTGGTTTATTTCCATCATGCAGAACTCGACTTAGTGTTTGTTTCCTCACTTGAGTTTACTTAACTTGAGTTTACTAGACTTGAGTTTACTTGACTTGAGTTGACTTGACTTGAGTTGACTTGAGACTTGACTTGAGTTTACTTGACTTGAGTTTACTTGACTTGAGTTTACTTGAGTTTACTTGACTTGAGTTTACTAGACTCTCTACTTGACTTGAGTTTACTTTGACTTGAGCTTACTTTAGACTTCTGAGCTTACTTGACTTGAGCTTACTTTGACTTGAGTTGACTTGAATTGACTAGACTTGACTTGAGTTTACTTGACTTGAGTTGACTTGAATTGACTAGACTTGACTTGAGCTGGACTTACCCTGGGAGCTTACTTGAGCTTTCATTTTTGACTTGGAGTTGACTTGACTTGAGTTTATATTTGAGTTTACTACTAGTTGACTTGAGTTTACTAGACTTGAGTTGACTTGAGTTTACTTGACTTGAGTTTACTTGGCTTGACTTAACTTGACTTGACTTGAGTTTACTTGACTTGAGTTTACTAGACTTGAGTTTACTTGACTTGAGTTTACTTGAATTGACTTGACTTGAGTTTACTAGACTTGAGTTTACTTGAATTGACTAGACTTGAGTTGACTTGACTTGAGTTGACGTGACTTGACTTCCTGCAGAGACTGATATGTGACATCATCAGACTGAAGGTCACTGATTGGTCAGAGAGTGTCGTCACTGAAGATCAAAGATAACAAAGTAACGACTGTAGATCAACGTGAATCTTCTTCTGCTGTATTTAGTGACGAAGGACTGAACCATTCGAATGATTCACTATCAAAACGACTGTGTTTGTGTGGCACAGAAAACCCCGTCACCACGGCGACGTGATGACTCCGCCCACAGCGTTCACGTCAGAGGAACCGACGTCGCCGCACTCCTCAGACTTCACGGAGTTCACGGGACAACCTTTGTCGACTCGCGTCTTCAGCCGGAGCCCGAGACCGCGTGTGACTCGACCGCCGACCCTTGACCTTCGTACAGTGCGCCCCGCGTCGACACTTTGACCTGTGAACGAGTGAACGTCGTTTTTTACACGAGGCGTCCTGATGGAGGCGCAAGAAGAAGAAGAAGAGGAGGAAACAAAGGAGGAGTGGGGACGTAAAGCGAGATGTAAGTGGAGAGACAGCGGCGCGAGTTAATGTGTCCATCTCTGTGAGCGAGTGAGTGAGTGAGTGAGAGCTCGGGTTACCTCCTGCTCCACCACACGGCGGTGGGTTTGATGGTTTTAGTGCTTTCTCTGCCGCTCGATGCAAATCTCATCAGCAGTTTTCAGACACGGACGCTGGGAAGCGACAAACAGAAACCGGAGGAGCGGCCGCATTAACGCGCCGCGGCTCCTTCAAGGAGAGAAAAGAGGAAACCAGAGGCTGAAAATACGGCGTCGGGTTTCAGACGTTTGGAAAAAAAATCTCCTCAATTTGATCAAAAAATGTTTAATGTGAGTTTGAGAGCAGCTTGAGTTTCGTGCTGCTGCACATTACACGTCTCCTTTAATGTGGTTAACACACTTTAACACAGCACTCACACACTCTGTGTGTCTGTGTGTGTGTCTGTGTGTGTGTGTGTCTGTGTGTGTGTGTGTGGAGTCATGGTTATTTGCTGAAAACACCACGTTTTTAAGTTGTTGACACAGATTATTATTATTTTCTCTTTTTAATTGTGATGTCTCACTGTAGACTGTGATAAGAACAACACTCACTCACTCACTTTCACTCACTCACTCACTCACTTTCCCACACCAGAGAAAATCAGTGATTTTAACATCACACACACACACACACACTCTACTGCCTCCATCACTGAGTTCAAATGTCTTATTTTGTCACTTCACTGTTTGAAATCCAACATTCAGATTTATGTCAGTGACACAGAGTGACCACACGAGGCAGCAGAGGACCAGCAGCTCCTGTGTCCCCGCCAGCTAAAATCACTGGTTTTCTCTATGGGCTTTGGTGTGTGAGAGTGAGTGAGTACTGATACTACAACACAAAAGTACTGATACTACAATACAACGTATCTGTACTGCTGGAGCACAGTCGTTACATCAGACGGTCTGATGAGCTTCTAGGATGTAAGAACAGCACTTTTCAATGACAGGGACGGTCCATGTTTGTTTGGTCTCCGTGACGATATTTCAACTTCAACATCTGGTCAACAACACTTTTTTTAACTGAGACGTTTGTGGAAAAAAAACGTCAAATGTCAGATAATCAGAGAGGTCAAAGGTCACCGGCGTCGACCGTCAGACTGAGACACTGATGAAGGAAAAAAACAGTTTACTTTGATTTCTCTGTTTTGATTTCTCCTCCCCCCTCTCCCCCCTCCCCCCCCACCGTGTTTATGTTTCTCTTCCTCTCACTCGTATCAATATTGTTCACTTCCTGTGAAATCAATAAGCAGGAAATAAAAAACTTTACTGAGCCAATCAATTACACCCCACTTCATTTTCATAACCTCGCCTCCCATGTCGTCCCCGTCGCCGCGACAACAGCCCGACAATGATGGTGCGGGCACTCTCCCGGGACACAGGCCCCGCCTCCCCCTGCTGCATTAGCTGCAGATTTGTTAACGAAGTATCGGATTCTGCGATGATGGACGTTAACAACGAGACACTTGGAGCAGAATGTGAGGCGGGATCAGTTTACGTCTAAAACGGCAAGGATGAGATCAATAACAATATTTTCCCTGGAAGTACAGCAGCCCCACACACACACACACTTTAAAAGCCCCACATTCATTTTTAATGCTATGGGCGGGGCTTAGCAGGGTTAGCGGGGTTAGCAGGGCTCCACCGGCTAATACGCCGACAGCTGTGCTGCACGGTGGCGCTGGAGATGCTGTTTAGGGTCCATGGGGAGGAGGAGGGGGAGGGGGGAGGGGTCAGCGGCGAAATTGGTTCCTTGGCAGTGACACTCGATCCTGCTGATCCAATCAGAGGAGGCGGGACTGAGCCACCGCGAGACCAAGGAGCACAAACAGCTTTAACATGAAAGTGACCACAGAGTCTAAGCAGCGCCATGGTAACATGATGATGTCATCATCACACACACACACACACACACACAATCTTAAAAAAATCACAAGAGCGTCTCAGACATGGTTTAAAGCACGACTAACAGGGGACCTGATAATGTCCCCTGTTCAGCGTGGAGTCCCCTCTTTGTGAGTGTGTAACGACACCAAAGTCACACACACACACACACACACACACACACACACACACACACACACAGCCCCCTGCAGTAATCTGCAAATCTGTCACTTTTCACCACAGGTAGTGATGTAATGTGATCAAATAAAATAAAAATCAGCCAGTGATTAAGTTTAATGAGACAGAGAGAGACAGAGAGACAGACAGAGAGACGTAGAGACAGACAGAGAGACGGAGAGTTAAATAAAGATGAAAAGACAGAAAAAAAAGAGGACAAGCTCATTTTTAAAAATACAAAAAAGAAAAAGAAATATTATTGAAATGACGTGTAAACATTTGAATTAGGATTTTTTGTTTACTTCAAGTTTAGATTATTATTATTTAGATTAAAATGGTTTCAGGTGACTTTGAGTTCACATTAGTTTAAATCACTTTTTATTTTTTGGGATTAGTTTGAGTTCAGATTATTGACCTCTGCACAGGTTTGTTTAGTTGAGATTAAAAAAACCTAATTTTGGTTCATCTTAAATTTAGATTAGTTTGAGTTTAATGAAATGTAAACTTAGTTAAAAATTGAGTTTGATTTACTGGAATGAATGTAATCTGATCAGATTAATTTGTTTTGTTGTCGTTAAATTTGAGATTACCTGATTTGATTTAGTCTGAGTTAATCCTGATTTAAGTCTTGTGTGTTTGATCTTGTCGACTTTAAATGACTCAGATTAAACAAATTTCAGGTCGTTTAGAGGTCATCTGACCAAAAGGAAGTGATGATGTCACCACAACTTCAAAGGGTTAATCTGCCTGTTTGTGTGTGTGTGTGTGTGTCGCGTTACAAACATGACACAGTCACCTTGGTAGATCAAACAGTCATGAAGTGATGGGATTATTGAAGTGATGGTTCAGATTAAACAGTTTTCACCTTCAAATGGTTACTAATCTGCAAAAACACATTTGGATCATTAAACTTTTACATTTAGATTTTAAAAATGAGATTATCAGAGATTATAACCTCTCCTCTGTAGAATTAAACCTGAGAACATGAATGTCTAAACTTCAGGATTAAACTCAGGAACATGAATGTCTGCAGACTCAAACTTCAGGATTGGGATTTTTTGGGGGATTAACTCTGAGCTAATGATGAAGAGAAGAAAGACGACACATGAAGCAGATTAACTTAACTTAACTTAAGTCTTTTAGGAAACAACGGTTTAACCTCTGCTGACTCTGATTAAAGGAAGATTCCACCATTTTTCTGTCAACCTGCTGTTGATACACACACACACACACACACACACACACGCACACACACACACCTGCTGTGTCTTTGGGCCAATGTGTTTCCTGTGTGTGTGTGTGTGTGTGTGTGTTGTTTCCTGCAGTTACACTGACCTGCTGATCACCCAATCCACTAATTAGCAGCTTTGTCTCTCTCACCACTGGCAGTCAAGCTCCGCCTCTGATTGGCTGTGAGGAGGGAGTAAACACACACACACACACAGTTTGTTTTGTTTTTTTGGTTTGGGTTTTTTCTTCTTTCGTCCTCATGTCCTTGTCTGTTCATCTGTCTGCAGACATCCAGCTCTAATCTGATCAATTAAATGGAATAAACCACTTCCTACTGAAGTATACATATATATATATATATATATATATATATATATATATGTATATGTGTGTGTATGTATGTATGGAATAGAAATGTAAGTGGTCATTTAAGTTCATTACAGTGTTGTTCTAATAATTTAAAATACAGTTAAATTAGTGCCAATATAAATTTTAATTGATTTCTTTTGTGGTTTAAATTTTCCACACAAAATAAAATCTAATAAATGTCGGTTATTATCACTTTACTAAATATTATAATGATGTTAAATCAGGCTGATTTAATTTAAATAGAGCTAATTAAAGCACCCTAAAAGTGAAATAAAGATAATTAAACTTCTATTTAATTATGAATTCATCAATTATAAAATGAATGTCATCGACTATTTTCACAATTTTTTTATTTATATAATTTAATCAAGACTGTTAGCTTTATGCTATCAACACTATGTTAGCATCATGCTAACACGACAAGCTAACAACACAACACTATGTTTGCTTCAAGCTAACAACACTATGGTACCTTCATGCTAACAACACAACACAATGTAACATCTAACACTCTGTTAGCTTCAGCACTAACAACACTATGTTAGCTTCATGATAACAAGACAAGCTAACAGCACTCTGTTAGCTACATGCTAACAACAGTCTGCTAGCCTAACATGCAAATGTCATTGAAGCAGAAAAACAACTTCAAACATGAAGATGAACATTAAAAAGTAGCTGCTAATGCTAACAGCTAAACATGTAACATGACGCCACTGGCACTTTAAGAGGGAGCAGGGCTTAGCCATTTGTGTGGCTTTAGCTTAGATGCTAAAACGCTCGCACTTTCACTTCACGTCCTCCTCTAACGTGAGATGGTGAAAAGTTTAACTTTAACCGAGTAACTAGTTAACTCATTAGTTTTGACT
>NW_025321606.1:10000-12500 GCF_019176455.1 Solea senegalensis | reverse complement strand
AAATTGGATGTGGGAGGGGCAGGTAACTGTGCCGCCGCCCACTGTCCAAATTTGGCCCAAACAGGAGGTTTTAAACGTACATGCACACGGCACATGCACACACGAAAGCGTGCGCACACACACGCACACACACACACACGCGCACACACACACACACACACACACACACACACGCGCACACACACACGCGCACGCGATTATCTTCAAACTTTTAGGTTATTTTGTTACAAACAATTCAGTCGAACAGTATTTCTGATGTTCGTCCAAGAGGAAGCTCGTGGACCACAGTTTGAGAACCGTGGGTGAGTCAGTGTTTGTACAGACAGACAGACAGACAGACATGACCTCCATCTGCAGTCTGATCATATATTCGCCACAGTATATATAGACACACACACACACACACACACACACAGTCTCAGTGCCAGCAGCACTGTGGCCGCCTCCTTCACCTCCATCTGTCTCCATCTTTACCCCCACCCCCCACACACACACACACACACACACACACACACGCACTTTTGAGTGACAGCCGAGCTCAGGTGGAGATGATGGGGGGCGGGGTTAGCCAACGTTGTTGCGTTGTCTTTTATTCACAGAGATGTTGTGACATAATAACACCTATTGCTCTCTGGTGCTAACAGGCTAATCAGTTAGCTCCAGCGCTAACTTTAGCTGCTAGCAAAACACGAGATAAATGGGAGTGACAAAAATAAAACATGTCCACAGAGAATTGGCAGCCATCTTAGAATCTAATGGGGTATTATGGTCTGTATTTATCTTGTAGTCTTGATGAGCTTTTACACGACACTTCCAGTTGAAAGACAGCTGGCTCTACCACTGAGCCACCGTGGCTCAACACCAACTCCTCACTCTTTTACTTAACTTGATCTTAAACTGACTAAACATTTACTTAAGTGATACTTAAGTAAATGTTCTAAACTTTAATATAACGTCATAAAAAAAGTTGTGTGTGTGTGAGCTAACGTTCACTTTGTCATCATTATCTTTACATCTCGTAACGGCACTGCAAAAAAAGAGAGGGAGGGAGGGGAGAGGGAGAGGTGTGAGGGGATTTATTGATGACAGGAAGCGGCGTTATCAGCGATCGCTTTCACAATAAAGGCGGAGCAGAGACATGCGGAGGTCGACGGTAAAGGGAAACAAAAACACGCGACGTCATAACGTGTGTGTGTGTGTCTATGTTTGAGCTGCGCGCACGCACGCACGCACACGCACACACACACACACACTTCATAAATCTGCTCCATGTTTTCCTCCCTGTTAAAGGTTCAGTTCACTCAAACATGAGTTACATGTTTGTCGTGTGTGTGTGTGTGTGTGTGTGTGTGTGTGTGTGTGTGTGAGGCGGAGCTGAAATAACACAACACTCCGTCTCAGTGGAAGTGTGCGACGTCTTCGTCTCACTGCGAGACAGACGTCTTCGTCTCACTGCGAGACAGACGTCTTCGTCTCACTGCGAGACAGACGTCTTCGTCTCACTGCGAGACAGACGTCTTCCGCTCTCTGCGAGACAGACGTCTTCCGCTCACTGCGAGACAGACGTCTTCGTCTCAGTGCGAGACAGACGTCTTCCGCTCACTCTCTCACACCAAAGTTGGCGGAATTTTGGCGGAACACCGTGTGACTGGATAAAAACTGGTGTCTCCGCGTGGATGTCCAACAAACGTCTCACGCTCGTGTGTCTTCTCTTTGTCCTGTGTGGACTTTAGACGTTCTGTCGTGGCTGTTGTGCGTCTGTGTGCACGTCTGTCTCTCTCGCTCTCATTACCGTGGTGACCATCAGCTGTAATTAGCGGCCCGTCGTCTAACGTGTTTCTGCCTCCACGCCCGACGATGAAGTGACGGGAGACAAAAAATCACGTCTGACGACCAACCACAAAAAAAAAAACTGAAAAAAAAGGTAATTAAGTTTGTGTGTGAGTGAAGGAGAGAAGGGATTTATATTTGGTCAGTGTGTGAGCGTTTGACAGGCTGTCAAAGCAGGACGCTGCCGCCGCCGCCGCCGCCGCGCTGCGTCTTTATTACCTGAGCAGCGGAGAAAAACACGTCCGTTTGCGAGAAGAAGAAGAAGAAGAAAAAAAAAGCACTCAAAAAAGTTAACGTTCAAAGTTATTTCATTTCAGGAAGATCACAGCGACGCTAGCTAATGTAGCTTCAGGAGAAACCGCAGCCTTTCCTGGTTTTATGGAACATCAGATACATCAGCTGTGTCTCACGTTCACCTGGTCTTGGTCTAGGCCAGGAGCCTCAAACTCAAAAAGACCTGTGAACTTCTAGGCTGGTCAGGAGGGGGCCTGTGTTTGTTTTGATATCTCGTTCACACCAAAGACAAAAATGCATCTGTAAACAATCAAAATGTAGACAATAGTCATTCGAACACTAGAAAAGCTTTTCAAGGATTAAATATCATCCAAATATAATCTCATGTATTATTGTTTTCATTATCATTTTAAACAAGTGCAGGGCCGCAGGACAT
>NW_025321606.1:0-7500 GCF_019176455.1 Solea senegalensis | reverse complement strand
AGCCAGCGTCTGCACACACACACACACACACACGCACACACACACACACACACACACGCGCACACACACCTTCACAGATCCAGCACTGGCTCGAGCTGCGTGTGTGTGTGTGTGTGTGTGTGCGTGTCCGTCCAACTGGCTGCACAACAATAAACTCTCCTGTGTCCATCAGGGCCCAGCAGCACCTCATCCTGCTGTCACTCAACAGCAGGATGAGGTTTTTCTAAACGTTTGATGTTGAGCAGGAAATAAAAACCCTTAAATAATCACTTTAGAGCCTCTTGTTTTCCACAGTGACTGTGATGTTTGTGTCACTGTGGAAACACCAAAGCAGTGATTTTGTCTCTTCAGTGTTTGAAATGTGTCCTCAGTGACACAAAGTGACCACAGGAGGCAGCAGATTTTGGTTTTGGTGTGGGAGAGTGAGCGGCTTACAGACGTCTGTGTGACAGTGAGATAAAGACGTGAACATGTTAAACATGTAGCACTGAACTTTCCCGAGTGAAATGATTGAAGTGCAGAATGGAAATGACGCCTCTCTGCAGCAATTTGGTGTTTAAAAAACGCCAGAAAATGAAATAAAAATGTGCTCTTTCACATCAGAAAGTCCTTGAAAACTCCTCGAACGTGCGCTGCAATCTTTCCAAATCACTGCTGCATGAAATCAAGTCTGATTAATTAAGTTCAGCTCAGAGTTTGTCACGTCTCGTCACCAAGAATCAGACAAACACGCGTGAGGAAGACTGTGTTTACACCGAGAACACCTGTGACACCTGTCTGTCTGTCTGTCTGTGAGATTATTAGACTACAGATGCAGATTATTAATGGATTAATAATGACATATCGTTCACATGTATGATTAGATTAAATCAGTTTTATGCTGGATTAAAGGACGTTGTGTGTCTCTGTGTCATGACCTCGTCTCTGAAGCGATAAAAGTCCATAACTATACGTTCAGCCACTGCTGAGAGCGCAGAATGAAGCACAATGCCACTGTTTAATCTCAGCACTCTCAACAGCAGCGCCTCCTAGAGTTCAGATCAGACTCCGGATCAGACGGCGAGCGGTCGTGAAGACGACATTACTCAATGTTTCGATCAGCAGTGCATCAACCTGCGGGTCTGAGAGCTGACGTGACAGTGACGTCACTTCCAGGTAACTGGCCAATCACAAGACAGTCCGTGTTCTGTGGGTGTGGTTTTGGTCTGAAACAGCGTCAGTGATGAGACATCAACTTGATGTTTGTAAGTACACCTCCATACCTCACATAGAAGTGAGACAGGACCATGATATGGCCTCTTTAACACAACTATCACAGACAGACAGACAGACAGACAGACAGGGTTTTGTGTTTTAGTTTAAACTCTAATCATTAAAGGTTAGTACAGTTCTCCCTCCCTCTCTCTCCCTCCCTCTCTCTCCCTCCCCCTCCTGGTCGGGGGTCTGTATTGTCCCCCCCCCTCTGTGGGAACGACTCGCATGTTTGTCGTCTTTTTTAGAAAAGGACCTGCTCCACAAAAGCCAAAGGGAAACTGCCCCTGTCCTGCCCTCCACACACACACACACACCCCTCCCACTGAGACTCTCTAAGTTTGTTTAAGAGATTGAGAGCCCAAAGAAAGAGACAGAAAGAGAGAGGGACGGAGAGAAAGCGTCCAGCCATTAAGGTAATTATATAGAGCCTGTGTTCCCGTGAGGGCCTTAATTGATGTTAATGTTTGTCTAATTGGGGGAGGAGGGGGGAGGCAGAGAGAAGGAGGTGAGGGTCCTGCTCAAAGGCTCCCTCTTCTTCTCTGCATCTCTGTCGTTCACACCTTCCCACAATAGCTGTCACCTCAAGCTTTCTCACATTACCTTTTCTTCAAAGCCCCTCCTCACCCTCCTCACCCTCCTCACCCTCCTCCCCCCTCTGAATGGTCCAGTGAGCTCTCACAGGCTGAAAAAAACACGACAGGAAACTAAATCAAACACTAAAACAGGAACAAAAGATTTTCACTTTAAGATCGCCTATAACTACATGATCATAGATTACAGATTATTTTATAGATTACAATACAGATTATATTATAGATTTTATAGATTACATTATAGATTATATTATAGATCACTTTATAGATTACATTACAGATTATATTATAGATTACATTATAGATTATATTATAGATTACATTAGATTATATCATAGATTATTTTATATATTACATTACAGATTATATTATAGATCATTCTATAGATTACATTACAGATTATATTATAGATTACAATACAGTTTATATTATAGATTATTTTATATATTACATTACAGATTATATCATAGATTATATTACAGATTATATTACACATTAGATTACAGATTATTTTATAGATTACATCATATATTATATTACAGATTATTTTATATATTATATTACAGATTATATCATAGATTATGTTACAGATTACAGAAGAGGGAAGGTCTCTGACAGGAAGTGAATATGAATGAACGTCTATCGTCTACATTTATTTATTCATCGTCTTAAAGAAAATGAGTTTACAGTTATTAATGTTCACTGTGAGGATGAAGGTCAAGGATGATGATGATGATAAAGGTCAAGGATGAGTATGGTGAAGGTCAAGGATGATGATGATGAAGGTCAAGAGAGAGGATGATGATGATGAAGGTCAAGGATGAGTATGATGAAGGTCAAGAGAGAGGATGATGAGGATGAGATGATGAAGGTCAAGGATGAGATATGATGAAGGTCAAGAGAGAGGATGATGATGATGAAGGGATGAGTATGATGAAGGTGATGATGACAATGGTCGGTTGATGATGATGAAGGTCGATGATGATGTCGGTGATGATGATGATGGGTTGATGATGATGATGATGAAGGTCAAGGGTGATGATGATGATGATGAAGGTCAAGGGGTGATGATGATGATGATGATGAAGGTTAAAGGCCTCCTCCTCCTCCTCTTCATATAAACCACAGACGTTGTCAGTGATGGGCCTCGTGTTAATCATCACTGCACTCGTTCTTTCTCCTCTTCTTCTTCTTCACTTCTGTTGTTCTGCTGAACAAATAGTTCACGCCACCTCTCCCCCTCTTTACTCCTGCTGACACCTCCCTGCGTCTCCTCACAGCTGGAGGCAGTGTCGACGCCGCCGCTCCATTGTGGACTGCATTTGCATGTTTTTGTGCATTACGTGTGTGTGGGTGCGCGTGTGTGCGTGCGCGTGTGCGTGTGTGCGTGCGCGTGTGCGTGTGTGTGTGTGTGTGTGTGCATGTGTGTGTGTGTGAGAGAGCGCTGGGTTTTAAACACTGGTGCGTTTTCCTCTCTTCCCACATGGTCTCTGTATATATTTGTGTTTATGCTAATGAGGCTGTCTGTGCTGCCAGCCATAATGGAGCTGCAGGATAATAAGGCTGCTAAACAAACGCACAAACCACAGACCAACAAACCAATTATCTCTGCTCACTCGCTCCATCGCACGCTAATTACTGTACGCACAAGACGAGGAAGACGACGCCGACGACGAAGAACAAGTTGTGTTCCGCGTGTTTTCACTGTAAAAGAAACTGTGGAGAACGATCAGGTTTGCTTTCACTCCCGCCCTCCACGTCACATTCACCCATCATTCCCATAGAGGGACACACACACACACACACACACACACACACACACACACACACACATTTCACACACACACACACACACACACACACACACACACACGGGTGTTAAAATAAGAAGAAAAGGAAAAATGACAGTGACAAATAACCTTCCTCGCTCTCTGCCCACAGACCGGACCACAGACACAGAACAGCCTCTAAACTGTCCTCGGGCCAAATGAGACACCTGTCCAAACCTCTAAAGACCTTTTGTGTCTTTCACAGATTCTTTACACCGCGTTCTAATTGGCTGACGTGGGTCGGCCCTGTGTGTGTGTGTGTGTGTGTGTGTGTGTGTGTGTGCATGTGTGCATGTGTGTGTGTGTGTGTGTGTGTGTGTGGGGCGTGTGTGTGTGTGTGTGTGTGTGTGCGGGCAGGTGTGTGTGCAGCGGCTGCTGGTGAAGGTAAAAAAGAGGCAGGCGGGAGGAGCTGAATAGAAATGTGATTGTGTTGCTGTCAAGTGCTCCCACATGAACTCCCCCTTTTTCTTTCTCCACCCGGACAGAGAGAGGAGAAGTGTGAAGGGAGGGGGTGGGTGGGGAGAAGATGAGGAAGGGTGAGAGAGAGAGAGAGAGTGAAAGAGACACACTTCATTTGTCATCCAGCGGCCTGATTGGAGTGGCAAAGCCAATTCACATCTCGAGTGGAGTTCCCATCACACAAGCCCCCGAACCAAACCTCCACTCCTCCTACATCACCTCCCTCCCCTCCCCCTCCTCCCCCTCCTCACCCGCTGTATCCTGCCAATCAAGCGCAGCCTGTACAAGCTGCCGGTGTTTGGAGCTGAGAGCTTCATCATCATGGATGAAGCGGTAATGACTCGCTCTCAGTGGCTGTAATAGCTGCGGCTAATGGGGAAGGGTGAGGGAGACGGGGGGAGGAGGGGGGAGAGGGGTCATGTGGAAAGTTGGATGGATGAATGAATGGGTGAGGGAAGAGTGGAGGAGGAGGAGGGAGAGAGGGAGGGTGAAGGCAGAACGAGGCCTTCAAGGCCTGCCAGTGATTTTCCCACACGTCAATCAGAGGCTTGCGTGGCGTTCACTGTCTCAGCCAAGGGTCGGAAAACACAGACCTAAGTTTAAATCAAAAGTCAGTGACTCAGTCAGTGACTTAGTCAGTGACTTAGTCATTTAGTCAGTGACTTAGTCAGTGACTCAGTCAATGACTCAGTCATTTAGTCAGTGACTCAGTCAATTAGTCATTGACTCAGTCATTTAGTCATTGACTCAGTCAATTAGTCATTGACTCAGTCATTTAGTCATTGACTCAGTCAATTAGTCAGTGACTTAGACATTTAGTCAGTGACTCAGTCATTTAGTCATTGACTCAGTCATTTAGTCATTGACTCAGTCATTTAGTCATTGACTCAGTCATTTAGTCAGTGACTTAGTCATTTAGTCAATGACTCAGTCATTTAGTCAGTGACTCAGTCATTTAGTCAGTGACTGAGTCATTTAGTCAATGACTCAGTCATTTAGTCAATGACTTAGTCATTTAGTCAGTGACTTAGTCATTTAGTCAGTGACTTAGTCAATGACTCAGTCATTTACTCAGTCATTTAGTCATTGACTCAGTCATTTAGTCAGTGACTTAGTCATTTAGTCAATGACTCAGTCATTTAGTCAGTGACTCAGTCATTTAGTCAGTGACTGAGTCATTTAGTCAATGACTCAGTCATTTAGTCAGTGACTTAGTCATTTAGTCAGTGACTTAGTCATTTAGTCAGTGACTTAGTCAATGACTCAGTCATTTAGTCAATGACTCAGTCATTTAGTCAGTGACTCAGTCATTTAGTCAATGACTCAGTCATTTAGTCAGTGACTCAGTCATTTAGTCAGTGACTCAGTCATTTAGTCAGTGACTTAGTCAATGACTCAGTCATTTAGTCAGTGACTCAGTCATTTAGTCAGTGACTCAGTCATTTAGTCAGTGACTTAGTCAATGACTCAGTCATTTAGTCAGTGACTTAGTCATTAAGTCAGTGACTTAGTACATATATAAATATATAAATACATACAAATGACTGGGACTTTAATATAAATTGAAAATTCAAAGTTAAAATAAATAAAATATTAATAATACACAAACTTTCAAACTGTCAGGTCAAAACATTTACATTTAAAACAAAATAACACGTCAACAACAAATCAAGTACACACAAGTACACAAAAGTACGCACAAGTATGGATATTGAAAGGGCCACGACTGTGTTTTCTTGTCACCATGAAACAGGAAGTTGTTCAGGTTAATGTGGTGAAACAATTACAGCGCCACACGGTGGACACAGGCCACACCCACCCACACACACACACACACACACAGGCAGCTGCACAGGAAGTGATTAGAGCCTTTAAAGGATTAGTGCGTGTTTGTTTATCAGAGCGCGTCCTCCTCTGAACTTTCCTTCAAAGACCAGCAGACCTTACAGAGGTCACGACCTTTGACCCCTCTGCACGGCCACAGTCCATCCCAACCATTAAGTCCACTTCCATCCTCTGTTTCCTTCGTCTTTCATCTCTCCTTCCTTCCTTCCTTCCTCTCACACCATTTCCTTTTCTCATTTCATTCATCCTCTCCTCCACCTGTGAATGTGCTTCCTCTTCCTTTCCTTCTTCCTCATCTTGTCTCTTTTCCTTTGGAATTTTCCACCCTTCCTAGATGAATTTCCTTCCTTCATATCTTTCTCTCTCTCCTCTTCATCCATCCTTTCCTTCAGTTGAATTGATTGCTCCCTTTTTTCCTTCTTACTTTACTTTCCAAACTTTTCTTCATCTTTGCCTCATGTTTTTCTTACAATTTCCCTTCCTCCCTCCACAGGTAACTCACTTCCTCTCCTTCCTTTCCTTTCCTTTCCTTTCCTTCTTACAGTTTTCCCTCCTTCATTTCCCTCGTTTGTCTCCTTCTTCTTCTTCTCCTCCACAGGTAACGCGCTCCCTCTCCTCCCCTCCTTGCTTCCTCCCTCCTGTTTCCTCTCGACTCCTCGGCGCTCTGTAATCACTTTACTACTGTTTTTGTTCACGGTAAGTGGACTAAATATTTGGATGCTCGTGAGCAAAGCAGAATAATTGAACGTGTGATTTGTGGCGGCGGCGGCTGTGGGTCGACGTGCGCTCGCCGCCGCCGCCGCCGCCGCCGCGGTGCAAACAGCCAGCGAGCCGCCGTAAACAAAAGCAACTTGTTATGTTGCAAACCCCTCGCTGTGCTTTGCTGTGAGTGGGAAACAACTAATTTTCCTTGATGGCGTACTGTAATCATGACGACGCTTTACCACGCGCTGAGCTGAGCCGCGCGGCGCTTATTAATACAGAGAGAGAGAGAGAGAGAGAGACTACTGTTAACACTGCAGCATAAAGAGAGAGAGAGAACAATACACCGACCTGAATCATTATAATTATTAGTTGAGTCCAGAGCGGCGGACGAGGCCTGTGGGCGGAGCCGAGCGTGTTTACAGACGCTGCTGGAGATTTAAATTTGGGGCCGAGTGAGTGAGAGAGTGAAAGAGTGAGTGAGTGAATGAGAGCACTCAAAAATACATAAATAAATCACACAATATTAACAATTATATTAATAAAAATAATTACAGTAATAATAAAGAATGGAGGAGAAAACAAGCATTTACAGCAGAGCCAGAAAAAACTCAAGAGCCGCAGAGAACGAAGAAGAAAACGAGTGGAGGTGGAGAAAGGAGGTGAACTGGGATTTACAGCTGCTTCAATGTTGGTCACACCGATATCAGACCGATATCACACCGATATCACAACGATATCACACCGATATCACAGCGATATCAGACCGATATCACAACGATATCACACCGATATCACAACGATATCACACCGATATC
>NW_025321605.1:0-19927 GCF_019176455.1 Solea senegalensis | reverse complement strand
TGTGGGAGAATGTGTGTGTGTGTGTGTGTGTGGGAGAGTGCGTGGTTTACAAGAGTGTAAGCAGCAGGGGGCGCTCACAGTACAACTACACTTTTAAATGAAGTTCATTCACATGTAAATCAGTGAGTCGTCTGCATATAACTTTAGTTTGAATAAACTTTATTAACAAAAGTTTGTCAAACGTTTTCTTCCATAATAAAAATGTATTTTTATTTTCTATTTTTCATTTTTTAAATAAGTTGATTTAACTGCGATTTGGAATAAAAGCAGAAAACTCACCCTGCTGATGATTCTGCTCCTCCTCGTCCTCCTCGTCCTCCTCTCCATCGTCCTCCTGCTCCTCCTCGTCGTCGCCGTCATCCACGTCCTCCTCGTCCATCCCGTCCTCCTCCTCCTCGTCTTCCTCCTCCTCCTCCTCCTCTTCCACCCGCTCTCGTCCTATCGCGGCATCCGCCCTCTCCACCTCCACCTCCCACGCCCTCCTCCTCCTCCTCATCTCCCTGCTCCTCGTTGTCCTCTGAGAATTCATCCTCCACTTCCCCGTCTTCCTCCTCCTCCTCCTCCTTCACCACGTCTCCCCCCTCCATGGCTTGGTTCTTGTAGGCAGTGTAGACGGCAGCCTCCTCCTCCTCCTCCTCCTCGTCTTCCTCATCGCCCGGGCAGGAGGTGAGAAAGGGCCTCCTCTTGGCAGCCGGCTCCAGAGGCTGTTTTTCCAGAGCCTTCCTCTTCTTGGCGAGCGGGCAGCCGTACACGCTGCAGCGAGACAGAGGGCGGGGTCATGATCAGCGGCCATCTTTCTTTAATCATTTGTTACATTTTTAACTCTCAACTCTCAAGCTCCTCCCACTGCGTCCTGCAGACTCTGACAGACTCCAGAGTCCAGAGTCTGTCAGAGTCCAGAGTCGTTTAGAGTGTCAGAGTCCAGAGTCTGTCTGAAAGACTCTGAAAGACCCTGAAAGACTCTGACTCTGAAAGACTCTCTGGCTCGAAAGACTCTGGACTTCCTGACAGACTCCCCTGAAATTAACTCTCTGAAAGACCCTGAAAGACTCTGAAAGACTCTGAAAAACTCTGAAAAACTCTGGACTCTGACAGACTCTGAAAGACTCTGAAAGACTGTGGACTCTCCTGACAGACTGTGGACTCTGACAGACTCTGAAAGACTGTGGACTCTGACAGACTCCTGAAAGACTGTGGACTCTGACAGACTCTGAAAGACTGTGGACTCCTGACAGACTCTGAAAGACTCTGAAAGACTGGACTCTATCAGACTCCCCTGAAAGACTCCCCTGGACTCTATCAGACTCTGAAAGACTCTGGACTCTGACAGACTCTCAGACCCCTGACAGACTCTGACTCTGACTCTGAAAGACCTCTGGACTCTGATCCTCTGGACAGACTCTGGACTCTGAAAGACTCTGGACTCTGACAGACTCTGACAGACTCTGACAGACTTGAAAAGACTTCTGGCCTCTGACTGACTCCTGAAGACTCTGGAAAGACTCTGACAGACTCTGACACTCTGAACCTGAAGACTCCTGGACTCCTGAAAGACTCTGGACTTGACAGACTCTCTGACAGACTCTGAACTCTGAAAGACTCCTCTGACAGACTCTGAAAGACTCTGAAAGACTCTGAAAGACTCTGAACACTCTGAAAGACTCTGAACACTGAAAGACTCTGACAGACTTGGACTCTGACAGACTCTCTGACAGATTCTGGACTCTGAAAGACTTTGGACTCTGGACAGACTCTGAAAGACTCTGGCCTCTGAAAAGACTCTGGACTCTGAAAGACTCTGGACTCTGAAAGACACTGAAAGACTCTGACAGACTCTTAACCCTGACAGACTCTGACAGATTCTGACTCTGAAAGACTTTGGACTCTGACAGACTCTGAAAGACTCTTGGCCTCTGAAAGACTCCTGACAGACTCTGACTCTGACAGACTCTGATTCTGGACTCTGAAGACTTTGGACTCTGACAGACTCTGAAAGACTCTGGGCCTCTGAAAGACTCTGAAAGACTCTGAAAGACTCTGAAAGAAGAAAGACTCCTGAAGACTCCTGGATCCTGACTCCTGATGATTGAGTAAAGACTGACAGACTCTGAACTCTGAAAGACTCCGACTCTGACATACTCTGAAATACTCTGAAATACTCTGAAAGACTCTGAAGACTCTGAACACTGAAAGACTTCTTGAGACTCCTGGACAGACTCTGGACTAGATTCTGGGACTCTGAAAGACTTTGGACTCTGACAGACTCTGACGACTCTGGATTCTGAAAGACTCTGGACTCCTGAAAGACTCTGGACTCTGAAAGACTCTGACAGACTCTGAACTCTGACAAGACTCTGGACTCTGAAAAGACTCTGACCTGAAAGACTCTGGACTCTGAAAGACTCTGACTCTGACAGACTCTGGACTCTGAAAGACTCTGGACTCTGAGAAAGACTCTGGACTCTGACACAGACTCTGAAAGACTCTGACTCTGACTTGACTCTGACAGACTCTGAACTCTGAAAAGACTCTGGACTCTGACAGACTCTGAAAGACTGAACTCTTGAACACTGAAAGACTCTGAACACTGAAAGAAAGACTTGACAGACTCTGACTCTGACAGACTCTGACAGATTCTGGACTCTGAAAGACTTTGGACTCCTGACAGACTCTGAAAGACTCTGGCCTCTGAAGACTCTCTGGACTCTGAAAGACTCTGACTCTGAAAGACACTGAAAGACTCTGACAGACTCTGACAGACTCTGACAGACTCTGACAGATTCTGGACTCCTGAAAGACTTTGACTCTGACAGACTCTGACAGACTCTGAAAGACTCTGGCCTCTGAAAGACTCTGGACTCTGAAAGACTTTCACTCTGAAAGACTCTGAAAGACTCTGGACTCTGAAAGACTCCTGAAAGATCTGACTTGGAAAGACTCTGACAGACTCTGAACTCTGAAAGACTGACTCTGACAGACTCTGAAATACTCTGAAAGACTCTGAACACTGAAAGACTCTGACAGACTCTGACAGACTCTGACAGACTCTGACAGATTCTGGACTCTGAAAGACTTTGGACTCTGACAGACTCAAGTGATCGACTCTGGATTCTTAAAGACTCTGGACTCTGAAAGACTCTGGACTTCTGACAGACTTTGTAATTCTCACAGACTCTGACGGACTCTGGATTCTGAAAGACTCTGACTCTGACAGGACTTTGTACTCACAGACTCTGACAGACTCTGACAGACTCTGACGGACTCTGAAAGACTCTTGGACTCTAACAGACTCTGGACGGTCTCTGAAAGATCTCCGGACTCTGATAGACTCTGACTCTGAAAGACTCTGACAGACTCTGAAAGACTCTGACAGACTCTGAAAGACTGACAGACTCTGGACTCTGAAAGACTCTGGACTCTGACACTCTGACTCTGAAAGACTCTGGACTCTGGAAACAGATTCTGAGAAAGACTCTGACAGACTCTGACAGACTCTGACAGACTCTGGACTCTGAAGACTCTGACAGACTCTGAAAGACTCTGAAAGACTGAAAGAAAGACTCCTCTGAAAGACTCTGGACTCTGAAAGACTCTGGACTCTGAAAAGACACTGAAAGACTCTGACAGACTCTGGACTCTGACAGACTCCCGACAGATTCTGGACTCTGAAAGACTTTGGACTCTGACAGACTCTGAAAGACTCTGGCCTCTGGAAAGACTCTGACTCTGAAAGACTCTGACTCTGAAAGCCCTGAAGACTCTGGACTCTGAAAGACTCTGAAAGACTCTGAAAGACTCTGACAAGACTCCTGAACTTGAAAGACTCCGACTCTGACAGATGGACAGACTCTGAAATACTCTGAAAGACTCTGACCTGAAAGACTCTAACACTCAAAGACTCTGATGAGACTCTTGACAGACTCTGACAGACTTCTGACAGATTCTGGACTCTGAAAGACTTTGGACTCTGACAGACTTCTGGACGGACTTCTGGATTCTGAAAGACTCTGACTCTGAAAGACTCTGGACTCTGACAGACTTTGTACTCACAGACTCTGACGGACTCTGGATTCTGAAAGACTCTGACTCTGACAGACTTTGTACTTCACAGACTCTGACAGACTCTGACAGACTCCTGACGGACTCTGAAAGACTCTGGACTCTAACTCTGAGACTCTGACTTGACCCTGACAAGACTCTGACAGACTCTGACTGGACCTGACTCTGACAGACTCTTGACTGATTTTTTGAAAGACTGACTCTGAAGACTCTGACGACTCTGCAGACTCTGACTCTGACACAGACTTTGTACTCCTCACAGACTCTGACAGACTCCTGACAGGACTCCTGAAAGACTGACAGACTCTGACTGAAAGACTCTGACTCTGACTCTGACCTGAAAGACTTGACTCTGACAGACTCTGACACAGACTCTGACAGACTCCTGACTCTGACTCTGAAAGACTCCTGACAACTCCTGACTCTGAAAGACTCCTGACAGACTCTGGGACTCTGACAGACTCTGACAGACTCTGACAGACTCTGAAAGACTCTGACAGACCTCTGGACTCTGACAGACTCTGACAGACTTCTGGACTCTGACGGACTCTGGACTCTGACAGACTCCATTATTATCATTATCATCATCATTGTTATTATTATTATTATTATTAAAATAATAATTATTATTATCATTATCATCATTATTATTATCATTATCATCATGATCATTAACATTATAATTATTGTTATTATTATGATTATAATAATGTTCTTATGTTAACGTGTTCTGACGACACTTAGAATGGGAGAGAAATATCAGTGAAGAGAAAACTGATTAAATCTGTTTCATTCACTTCTGCACTGCAGCAAACACACACACACACACACACACACACACACGTTTCACCTCATGTGATCCCACCAGTCTTTACCCTATAGGCTGTGAGACAGAGAGAGAGAGAGAGAGAGACACGGAGAGAGAGAGACAGGAGAGAGAGAGAGAGAGAGAGAGAGAGAGAGAGAGCACGGAGAGAGAGAGACACGGAGAGACACAGATAGACAGAGAGAGACACAGAGAAAGAGAGAGAGACAGAGGGAGAGAGAGAGACAGAGAGAGAGAGAGAGAGAGAGAGAGAGAGAGAGAGAGAGAGAGAGAGACAGACATGGAGAGACACGGAGAGAGAGAGAGAGCGAGTGACCTCAGCCACCTTGTCGTCTCCCGCCAATTAAAATTCCAGTTATAATTAAAGCAGATCAGAAACGAGGGAGCGCTGCAGACAAGGGCGAGAGTCTACGCATGGTAATTATGTGCAGGGAGAGAGAGAGAGAGGGAGAGAGGGAGAGAGGGAGGTGATGTGCTGCTGCAGTGTGACTTGATGCATTAACATTGATCACACACTCTGTGATGAATGGATCAATAACTTCGTCTATATTCTGCACCAGTTCAATAAAGACTATTGCACATGTATAGAATACATATATGTGTGTGTGTGTGTACATATATATATATATATATACATGTGTTTCTTCCTATTACTGTTATTATAATATAGGTTACACATCCTGATCTTACATTCTTTACATGATTTCATAGATAAAATGTGGTTTATTTAATGTGGTTTGTTTCTATTCTCACTGAAAATTCACTTTAAATTACCTTCAGAGAGACAGTTTATCTAATCTAATCCTCACCTCATCATATCATATTGTATCATATAGGATCACACCTTGTAACTCATGTTTCGTATCATGTATCAAATCATATCGTATCGTATTATATGTCCACTGTCATTTATACACATACACTGTTGCCATGGTTACCCCACCAGTTCAATCCAGGCCAACACTTAGTGATTAGTGAACTTTGTTCGCTCTTCATCTCATTGTTATTATTATTGTTGTTGTTGTTCTTGATGTTGTTATTCTTCTTATTATTATGTTTTTATTAAATGAATGTTTGATTTGTCAAATACTTTAAATAAAAGAACATTGCTCTGTTCACATACACACACAAACAAACACACACACACATATATACAGCAGTGGTCTGGGTGGTGGCAGTGATTCAGGGAAGAGTGTGTGTGTGTGTGGGGGGGTGCATTAACCAATGTTCACATCCTATACTAGTGGTTGCCATGGGAGACAGGCTGCATCCCTCCTGGTTCTCATACTGCAGCTCAGTGCTGTCGCCATGGTGACACCCTCCAGAGATGGGGGTAGAGAGAAGAGAGAAAAGACAAAGAAAGGTATACACCTCCCTCCCTCTGTGTGTGTGTGTGTGTGTGTGTAGGAATGTTGTGATTGACGTCTCTGTGTTTTCAGGAAGATGATCGGACAAAAGAATAAAGTTCAAAACGGTAACGCTACGCTACAACGTTAATGCTACGCTACAACGTTAATGCTACGCTACAACGTCAACATGACATTACAATGTAACAACATTAACGCTACGTTACTACGTTACAACGTAACAACGTTAACTCTACGTTACAATGTAACAACGTTAACTCTACGTTACAACGTAACAACGTTAACTCTACGTTACAACGTAACAACGTTAACGCTACGTTACAAAGTAACAATGTAAACACTACATTATAACGTAACAATGTTAACGCTACGTTACAACGTTAACGCTACATTATAACATAACAATGTTAACGCTACGTTATAACATAACAACGTTAACCCTACGTTACAACGTTAACGCTACGTTACAACATTAACACGCTACGTTACAACATTAACGCTACGATTTTTCACCAAGATCTTGTATTGATGATGGGTTGGGCCACTGAGCAAAGCCTTCTCCAGCACATCCCAAAGATTCTCAATAGGGTTAAGGTCTGGACTCTGTGGTGGTCACACAATCCATGTGTGAAAATGATGTCTCATGCTCCCTGAACCACTATTTCACAATTTGAGCCTGATGAATCCTGTCATTGTCATCTAGGAATATGCCCATGTCATCAGGGAAGAAAAAAATGCATTGATGGAATAATCTGGTCATTCAATATATTCAGGTAGTCAGCTGACCTCATTCTTTGGGCACATAACGATGCTGAACCTAGACCTGACCAACTGCAGCAACCCCTTACCTATTTGCGTAGTTACATCCAGGTGGCGACTTTTTTTTTGGCCAGGCAGTGTATATATAGTGAAGTAAAGAAAGTAAAGAAAGTAAAGAAAGTAAAGTAAGGTAAAGTAAAGTAAGTAAAGAAAGTCAAGTCAAATAAAGAAAGTCAAGTCAAGTCAAGTAAAGAAAGTAAAGTTAAGTAAAGTAAGTAAAGTAAAGAAAGTTACGGAAGTAAAGAAAGTAAGTAAAGTAAAGAAAGTAAGTAAAGTAAAGAAAGTAAAGTAAAGTAAAGAAAGTAAATTTAAGAAAGTAAAGTAAAGTAAAAGAAAAGAAAAGAAAGTAAAGTTAAATATAGAAAGTAAAGTAAGTAAATTAAAGTTAAGTAATATAGAAAGTAAAGTTAAGTAGGAAGGTAAAGTAAGTAAAGTAAGTAAAGTTAAGGAAGAAGGTAAAGTAAAGTAAGTAAAGTAAAGTTAAGTTAAATAAGAAGGTAAAGTAAAGAAAGTAAAGTTAAGTTAAATAAGAAGGTAAAGTAAAGAAAGTAAGTAAAGTAAAGAAAGTAAATAAAGTAAAGTGAAGAAAGTATAGTAAGTAAAGAAAGTAAAGTGAAGAAAAGTGAAGAAAAGTAAAGTAAAGAAAGTAAAGAAAGTAAAGTAAGAAAATATACAAAATATAAGAAATGACAGAGAATATATAGATGTGTGTGTGTGTGATATCTTCAGTTATTAAAATTTAAATTAGAATTAATTATCCTTTAAAATCAGACAGATTTGCAGATATTCAAGCTGTTTTTTGTTTGTTTTTTCATTTGTGCGTCTGAAATCTGTGCCAGTGATTTGCCATCCTGCTCCTTCTTATTATCTCTGTGTGTTTCCTCAGGCGGCAAAAGAAGTGCTCTGTTCTGAGCCGAGCACGCACACACACACACACGCATGCACATAGACATACACACACACAGACAGACACACACACACAGACATGGCTACTACACAGACACAGACACAAGCATAGACATGTTAATACGCATTTTATCACACACAGACATATATATTGCCATTGGCTACAATATTGCATATACATACACGCACACATATTAGAGACATAGCATACACACACACACACAGACATACACAAGATTTACACACACACACACACAGAGGCATGCATATTATTACACGCATATAAGGACACACAGATAATACACACACAGACATACATACACATAGAGACACACATACACACATACACACACACAGACACAACACACACAGACACAATGAACATGCCTGCACACAATACCTGAACAAGCACCGCAGCCTTACTTGCCTACAGACATACACACAGACACACACACAGACTCACGCACACAAGCAGCACATAGGACACACACACTTTGAACACGCATACACCTGACACTGACACACACGCACATGAATACCACACAGACACAGATACCACAATATTGCGCTTACGCGACAGCATGAAGACACACGCTATTGGTATGAGAGCCACACACACATACGCGACACACACGCATACAGTTATCATTGACTCACGCGACACACCGCCATATATTGTATCGTTTTGATGGATTTTAGTTTTAGTAGTTTGCAGTTTCATATTTAACGATCTTAATTCATTATTTCTTCATGTAAAATGATAGAAATTGCGTAAAACCAAACTAACACGGTGAAGTTGCGTATGCAGCCGAGTGAGACTGAGCTCAGGCTTTGGAAGATTAAATCTCTGTGGCGTCAGTATGAATTTAATATCTTCAAATTTATTACCTTTAATGCTCATGAATAAGCGGACATGCTGTAAATGATGAAGCAGCTGCACCAAAGACTCAGTGAGATGCAACAGGAGCACACTTTAATATAGAGAGTGATTTATGTGCAGGAATAACTTTAAAGTCTTGTTTTTCAAAATAAAAGTCAATTCCTCACTCTCCCAAACCAAAGTCCACAGAAAACCAGTGATTTTAACATCACACACACAGGAGCTGTGTGGGAGTGAGTGTGTGTGTGGGAGAGTGAGTTAGGTGGGAGAGTGAGTGTGTGTGTGTGTGTGGGGGAGTGTGGTGTGTGTGTGGAAGTGTGGTGGTGTGTGTGTGTGTGTGTGTGTGTGTGTGTGTGTGTGTGGTGGAGTGGGTGTGTGTGTGTGTGGTGGGGTGGGGTGTGTGTGGTGTGTGTGGGAGTGGGGTGTGTGTGTGTGGGAGAGTGTGGGTGTGAGTGTGTGTGTGTGTGTGTGTGTGTGTGTGTGTGTGTGTGTGTGTGTGTGTGTGTGTGTGTGTGTGTGTGGGAGAGTGTGTGTGTGTGTGGTGTGTGTAGTGAGTGTGTGTGTGTGTGTGTGTGGAGTGTGTGTGTGTGTGTGGAGAGTGAGTGTGTGGTGTGTGAGTGTGTGTGGGAGAGTGTGGTGTGAGGGTGAGTGTGTGGGAGTGTGTGTGTGTGTGTGTGAGAGTGAGTGTGTGTGGGGAGAGTGAGTGTGTGTGTAGTGAGTGTGTGTGTGGTGAGTAGTGTGTGTGTGAGAGTGAGGTGTGTGTGTGAGTGTGTGTGGGGTGTGAGAGAGGAGTGGGAGTGGGTGTGGTGTGTGTGTGTGGAGATGTGTGTGTGTGTGTGGTGGAGAGTGAGGTGAGTGTGTGTGTGAGAGGAGTGTGTGTGGGTGTGTGTGTGTGTGGGGAGTGAGTGTGTGTGTGTGAGTGAGAGAGTGAGCGTGTGTGTGTGTGTGTGGAGAGTGTGTGTGGAGAGTGAGTGTGTGTGGGAGAGTGAGTGGTGAGGTTTTCTGAGGTCAATATTGAGACGTTTGCTAGAAAACCAGGTGGAGCAGCTCGTACCTGCGGTGTCTGGCGTATTTACCACTGACGTGACCGCTGCCATCACAGCCTGGGGTGGGACAGCTGCGGGAGAGGAGACACAAGGTAAACAACAACAACAACAACAACAAAGACAAAACATGAGCAGAGTTAGTTCGTGTTTGGTGTCTGCAGTCAGCAAACTAGACACCAGCTGCTACTGCTGTTACTGATGTTACTGCTGCTGCTGCTGCTGCTGTTACTGATGTTACTGCTGCTGCTGCCACTGATGTTACTGCTGCTGCTGCTGCTGCTGTTACTGATGTTACCGGCTGCTTGCTTGCCGTTACCGCGTTACCGCTGCTGCCATGTTACTGCTGCCGCCGTTACTGCTGCTGCTGTTACTGCTGCTGCTGTTACTGTTACTGCTGCTGCTGGCTGCTGCTGCTGTTACTGATGCTGCACTGCTGCCGCTGCTGTTACTGATGTTACTGCTGCTGCTGTTACTGATGTTACCGCTGCTGCTGCTATGTTACTGCTGCTGCTGCTGCCGTTACTACTGCTGCTGCTGTTACCGATGTACTGCTGCTGCTGTTCTGCTGCTGCTGTTACTGCTGTTACTGCTGCTGCTGTTACTGATGTTACTGCTGCTGCTGCTGTTACTGATGTTACTGCTGGCTGCTGCTGTTACCGATGCACTGCTGCTGCCGCTGTTACCGATGTTACCGCTGCTACCGCTGTTACCGCCGCTGATGTTACCGATGTTACTGCCGCTGGTGCTGTTACTGATGTTACCGCCGCTGCTGCTGCCGGGCTACTGCTGTTACTGCTGCTGCTGTTACTGATGTTACTGCTGCTGCTGCTCTGACCTGAAGACACGGAGACCCACTGCAGGGACTCCACATCCACGACCTCTGACCCCCTCCACACACACACACACACACACTGCTGCTGGAGAGGAGGAGGAGAGGAGGAGGAGATGATGAAAAATTGAAATGACGGATGGTAAGGAGGAGACGGAGGAAAAGGTAGAAGCAGGGGAGAGGAGACGAGAAGAAAGAAGGGGAGGGAGGAGAAGAGGAGAAGAAGAGAGAGAGGGAGAAAATGAGAAAGAGGGGAAAAGGGGAGAGGAGGAGAAGTAAACTGACAAACGGGGGGTGAAGAACAAGAGCAGAAAGAGGAGGAGGAGAGAGAAGCAGGAGAAGTGGAGGATGAGTGCAGAAAAAGAGAAGAAGGAAGAGGAGATTTGTTCAAGGTGAGAAGACTCATCAATCAGAGAGGGAGACGTATTGATTTGTGTGTGTGTGTGTGTGTGCGTCTCCCCAGACACAGAGTCCAACACGTTTTCTAATTGTGATCAAATTCCCACAATGCATCAGGCCACTGCACAGCAGAAACCCTTTAAACCCTGTGAAGCACTCACTCTCCCACACCAAAGCCCACAGAGAAAATCAGTGATTTTAGCGGGCGGGGTCACAGGAGCTGCTGGTCTACTGCTGCCTCGTGTGGTCACTTTGTGTCACTGAGGTCAATCTGAATGAAAGATTATAAATGCCGAATTCACAAAATAAGACATTAGAACTTATAGTGATGAAAACAATCATTCACCACTGAACAGAGTTCAAATTCAAACTCAGAGCTGCTGTGTTTATTTAGCAGTTCAAAACAAGTCAGAAATCACTTCTTCTTTTTTAACCCAAATCTGCCAAATTCCAACAAACTCAGAAATTAATTTGTATTTTATTCAGACGGCTAAGTCAGATTAGTCAGATTATAAATACATTAATAAAAGGATTTTGATGAAAACATGACATGATAGCTCAAGCCATACTGTAGATGTAACTCACTCACACACACACACACACACACACACGTCATGTCGTTGTTTACAGTAAAGCGCTGAAACTGCAGCAAACCTGCGTTGAATCGTCATGTGCTGCACATGCTGACGTTTGCCAAATGAAGCAGAAAGCTCACGCTCACAGGTGAACGCAGGTATTTACACTCAGCCGAGTCACCTGGTGCACAACAAAACCACACAACTCCAAACAATCACAAAAAACTCAGCTGATAAAATCTACGTCAGATTCTACGATAAGTCTACGAAAGTCTACGATATTTTAAGAACACGTTCACGTCTTTATCTCACTGTGAGACAGACTTTTATAAACCACTCACTCTCCCACACCAAAGCCCATAGAGAAAATCAGTGATTTTAACATCACACACACAGGAGTTGTTGATCCACCGTGAGATAAAGACGTGAACGTGTTCTTCGTGAGTCTTAGAAAAAAAAATCCTTCTTATTATCTTGTTTGATAAAAACAACGTGATGCATTCAATGCCATGATAATAATGATAATAATGATAATAATAAAGTATGGATCATACCTGAATAACTCTTGTGTTACAGCTTCCACAGCAGCTACAGACACAGAGCAAAAAGATAATGTCACAACAGCCCATAATAATTAACAAGCGGGTTTATTATTATTAATAATAATAGTAATAATAACAATAATAATAATGATGATGTTTTACAGTGTAGCGCAGGTTTGTACCTCGCACTCCTTTGGATCGCGTTCGATGGCGTTTTTCCGCAGCGGTCGCCTCCATCTGAAGAGGAAAATACAAAGCAATGTTTTCAATTATTATTGTCGTTCATACTGTGATTATTAACTGCAAGAAAGGCTACGTTAGCCTCATAACTGTCACGTAACAACCCGTGAGCTACCTGACACGTTTTCTTTATAGAATGTAAACAACCAATTAGCAACGTTTAACAATGTAACAAGTGGTTAACAACTGATTAGCTTCATCTTAGCAACGACTATGAACAGTGTAACGACTAATTAGCAACTAGTTAGCTGACATATAGCGGCTAACAACAACTAAGCAACCTCTTTAAACTATGTGGCAATGTCTCGGCAAACCAAGTAGCCACTTAGCTAACAACAACAACCACATAAGCAACAGTTGCTAACGTTTGTGTCATAGTTTGTGTAGTAATTGTGTAGTAGTTGTGTAGTATTTGGGTAGTTTGATGTGTAGTAGTTTGATGTGTAGTTGTGTAGTAGTTTGATGTGTAGTTGTGTAGTAGTTTGTTGAGTCGTTTGTTGTGTCGTTTTGTGTAGTAGTTGTGTAGTTTGTGTTGTAGTAGTTTGTGTTGAAGTTGTGTAGTAGTTTGTGTAATAGTTGTCTAGTAGTTTGCTGTAGTTTGTGTAGTTGTGTAGTAGTTGTGTATTTTATGTAGTAGTTTGTTGTGTAATTTGTTGTGTAGTAGCGTGTAGAATTTGTGTAGTTTGTGTAGTAGTTTGTGTTGTAGTTGTGTAGTAGTTTGTGCTAGAAGCTGTGTGTAGTAGTTTGTGTAATAGCTGTGTAGTAGCTGTGTAGTTTGTGTAATAGTTTGTTGTGTAGTTTGTGTAGTAGTTGTGTAGTAGTTTGCAGTTGTGTAGTTTATGTAGTAGTTATGTAGTAGTTTGTTGTGTAATAGTTGTGTAGGCAGTTTGTTGCGTCATGGTGTAGTGTGTGTAGTAGTTTGCGTAATTTGATGGTGTAGTTTGGTAGCTGTGTAGTAGTTTGTTGTGTAGTTTGTATAGTTGTGTAGTAGTTGTGTTACAGTTTTATGTAGTGCTGGTTGTGTAATTTATTGTGTAGTTTTGTGCAGTTGTGTACAGTTTGTTGTGTGTGCTGTGTAGTAGTTTCAGGTAGTAGTTGTGTAGTTTGGCGTTGTAGTTGGCGTAGTAGTTTGTTGCAGTGGTTGTGCAGCAGTTTCTGTGTAGTAGTTGTGTGTTTACGTAGTAGTTTGTTGTGTAATAGTTGTGTAGTAGTTTGTTGTGTGTTTGTGAAGTAGTTGTGTGGTGTAGTAGTTTATGTGTAATTTGTTGTAGTTGTGTAATAGTTTGTTGTAGTTTGTAGTAGCTTGTGTAGTAGTTGTGTAGTAGTTTGTTGTGTCATAGTTTGTGTAATAGTTGTGTAGTAGTTTGTGTTGTAGTTGTTTGTAGAAGCCAGTAGTAGCTAGTAGCAGTTGGAGCCAGTAAGGTGTGGTATGTTGTTGTGTAATAGTTGTGTAGTGGTTTGTTGTCTCATAGTTTGTGTAGTAGTTGTGTAGCAGTTTGTTGTGTAAGGTGTGTAGTAGTTTGTGTAATAGTTGTGTAGTAGTTTGTGTTGTAGTTGTTTGTGTAGTAGTTGTGTAGCAGTATGTGTAGTTGTGTAGTAGTTTGTTGTGTAAGGTGTGTAGTAGTTTGTTGTGTAGTAGTTGTGTAGTAGTTTGTTGTCTCATAGTTTGTTGTGTTTGTTGTGTAGTAGTTTGTGTACCTGGTCAGAGCTGATTGGACGTCAAACAGGTTCTGGTTCTGGTCTCCACAGAGTTTTTTACATCAAACACAGTTTCAGACGTCGTCTTCTAAATTCATGATCTGACAAAAAAAACAAACACAGATTTTGTTTCAGTTCTTTTGTTTTGATGACGTTTATGAAAAGTGTGGAAATTAAAATGACTGTAAAATAAAATTACAACCGACGTAGTTTATGTTTGTCAGTCAGAGTCAGAGTCAAAACCCGAACTGGAGTCGGAATCAGAATCAGAATCAGAATCAGAATCAGTCAGAACCGGAACCAGAACCAGAATCAGAACCAGAACCAGAACCAGAATCAGAACCAGAGTCGGACCAGAATCAGAAATCCCAGAGTAAGAACCAGAGTAAGAACCAGAGTAAGCGAAACCAGAACCAGAAATCCACAGAATCAGAATCGTGAATCAGAATCAACCAGAACTGAGTAAGAACCAGAACCAGAACCAGAGTCAGTCAGAGTTAGAGTGAGAGTCAGAGGCCAGAGCTGTCATAGTCACAGTTACAGTCAGAACCAGAACCGTAGAACCAGAACCAGAATCAGAATCAGAATCAGAGTCAGAGTAAGAACCAGAACCAGAACCAGAGTCAGTCAGAGTTAGTCAGTCAGTCAGTCATAGTCACAGTCAGAACCAGAACCAGAACCAGAGTAAGAATCTGGCTCAGTTACCCAGACTGACCTAAATCAAATAAACATGTGGATCATGTGATGTAGCGCAGAACAGCAGTGAGAGGATGACCATGATGAAGATGATGTGAACACAGCAGCTCTGCATGCTCCTCTCCACGCGGCTGCAGTGCAGCGTTAATATAAATGTAAATGTAGGAAAGAGAGGAGGAAGAGGAGGAAGAGGAGCCTCGGCTGAACTCACAGCAGCAGCAGACTGACACGCACGCACGCACGCACGCACGCACGCACACACGCACACACGCACACACACAGAGATAGGGGCCGGTGCATCTGAGGCTGCAGCTCCACTGAACGTGATCCAACGCTCCCTAACATCAAACACACGCCTCCCTGTGTGTGTGTGTGTGTCCTTGCTCTGCCTCTGTGTGTGTGATGAGTCGCTATCTCTGCTGGGACCAGTTTCAGTTGTGGACAGACACTGTGGACACTGTGGACGCTCAGTCACAGTGAAAGAGAAGACAAGGTCTTTCCACACAGCTGTGAGGACAAAGGAGGACATTTTAGGGACGAATTGAGTAGAACTGGGAAAAATGGGGGGAAATGTGAAGACAATAAATGTAAGACATATTTAGGAAAAAAATTTATAAATGTTATTAAAAAACTTTTTTTTGTAGCTTTGGACAATTTCAAGAATTTTGTGAATAAATAGAAAATAGAAAACATTTGGAAATGAAAGTGAGAAAATGTTTTTTTTATTATTCTAATTTTCTAACCACATCTTTAGAAAATTAGGATTTTATTAAAAATAATTAAAAAAATTATAAAAGTTTTGAACAATGTCAGAATTTTTGTGAAATTAGAAATCACTTGAAAGACATCTTAAAAAAATGAATTTTGTAAATTGGACAATTTCAAAAATTTGGGAAGTCAGGATATTTTATAAAATCAATGACAGTGTGGAAACACACTGTGTAAGGACAAAGACAAGACAAGGACATTTTCAAAACTGGACGAAAAATTTATATTTTTGGAAAATTTGGAGATAAAATCTTTTAAAAATTAAAAAATATTTTAGTGAGGGTTCTCTGAGCAAAGGATTTGAACCTTTATTGTGTAAAGTCAATATATTAAACATAATTATTTGACATGATATGAGACTTTATATAATATAGGTTTTTTGCATGGACAGGTGTGGACATGCATGGACAGGTGTGGACATGCATGGAAAGGTGTGGACAGGTGTGGACATGCATGGACAGGTGTGGACATCCATGGACAGGTGTGGACATGCGTGGACAGGTGTGGACAGGTGTGCACCTGCATGGACAGGTGTGGACATGCATGGACAAGTGTGGACATGCATGGACAGGTGTGGACAGGTTCATGTCAGGTCACTAATAAAAGTGTTTTCTTGTGATTTAATGGAAGATAAAATAATAAAGAGAAGACACAGAGCTTCCTGCTGTTTAGTATTCAGCCCGACACTCTGTCTGTCTGTCTGTCTGCCTGTCTGTCTGCCTGCAACAGCGCGATGCAGAGCTCTCTATACTGAGCCACACACACACACACACACACACACAGCGATATAGATGGTACAGCGTGTTCTTGTGTCAAACACGACGTGTTTCCTCAAACATGAGCACAAAAATAATAATTTTCTCTAAAAACACTCCTTTTTATAATCACCTCACGTTCATTCACTCACTCACTCATTCATTCACTCACTCACTCATTCACTCACTCACTTATTCACTCATTTCTCATTCACTCACTCATTCATTCATTCACTCACTCACTTCATTATTTCACTCACTCACTCATTCACTCACTCACTCAATCACTTATTCACGCACTCATTCACTCACTCACTCATTCATTCACTCACTCATTCACTCACTCACTTATTCATTCACTCACTCATTCATTCATTCACTCACTTATTCACTCAATCATTCACTCAATCACTTATTCACGCACTCATTCACTCACTCACTCATTCACCACTCACTCATTCACTCACTCCTTATTCACTCATTCACTCACTCACTCACTTATTCCGCACTCATTCACTCATTCACTCACTCATTCATTAATTCACTCACTCACTCACCTATTCAACTTATTCATTCATTCATCACTCACTCACTCACATTCATTCACTCATTCACTCACTCACTTATTCACTCATTCACTCACTCACTCATTCACTCACTCATTCATTCACTCACTCATTCACTCACTCACTCATTCACTCACCATTCATTCATTCACTCACTTATTCACTCACTCATTCACACCACTCAATCACTTATTCACACTCACTCACTCATTCATTCACTCCATTCACTCACTCACTTATTCATTTCACTCATTCATTCATTCACTCCTTATTCACTCACTCATTCACTCAATCACTTATTCACGCACTCATTCACTCACTCATTCACTCATTCATTCACTCACTCACTCATTCACTCACTCACTCATTCACCACCACACCACTCATTCACTCATTCACTCACTCACTCACTTATTCACGCACTCATTCACTCATTCACTCATTCACTCTCACTTATTCCGCACTCATTCACTCACTCACTCACTCATTCACCACTCACTCATTCACTCACTCACTCACGCACTCACTCACTCACTCACTCTCTTCACTCATTCACTCACTCACTCACTCACTCACTCACTTCTCACTCACTTCACTCACTCACTCACTCACTCACTCACCCATGAACAACAAGGATAAATACAGTGAACCGTGACGTGTCCACAGACAGGTGAGTTTCAGGTAACAGCATCAGTGCAGTTGCTATGGTTACCTGCTCTTACAAACGTCTCGAGTACTTATTGAGAGTGTGGTTAAGCTGTTATTGACGAGTCTGACAGGAGGAAGAGAGCTTTTTTTAAAGGTGCAGACTGTGAAGGTTGGGTCATTTTAAAGGGACAGTTCACACTTTTATCTGTTTGTGTGTGTGTGTGTGCCCCAAAGATAATACCTTACAAATGTGTTTGCCAATTTTTCTGACTGTTAGACACAGATTTCTAACAGGAAACTGAAGTTTTTGACATTTCTGTAAACCACTCACTCTCTCACACCAAAGCCCATAGAGAAAATCAGTGATTTTAACATCACACACCTCCATCACTACGTTCAAATGTCTTATTTTGTCAGTTCCGCATTTGGAAATCTTCATTTAGATTGACCTCAGTGACACAAAGTGACCACACGAGGCAGCAGAGGACCAGCAGCTCCTGTGTCCCCGCCAGCTAAAATCACTGATTTTCTCTATGGGCTTTGGTGTAGGAGAGTGAGTGGTTTACAGACGTGTGTCTCACAGTGAGACAAAGACGCCAGGATCACAGACAGGAAGCGACATTGACTCTTGGACAGAAAGGCGCAGCTGACCTGCACTGACCGCACACACACACACACACACACACACACAGTTTGAAACACTGACCCACATTTTCCAGTAATTCACATTAAATGACATTAAAAAAAATCCCATTAAAAAAAATCCCTGCGATCATGAAATTTTAGCTCACGCTCAGGAGGAACAACGGTCACAGGCAAATGTGTGTGTGTGTGTGTGTGTGAGTGTGTGAGTGTGTGTGTGTGTGTGTGTGGCAGAGCCAGACAACAGCCCAGTGTTTTATTACAACACAACTTTTATCAAACCGAGCAAACACAAACACCTGGTGTGTGTGTGTGTGTGTGTTGTTGTGGTGCAGCAGCGCACAAACCAAACAACAACACAACTGAACACACACACGTGTGACCGTCTCTCAGATTTTTTTATATTCTGGACAATTTAACACAGAGAATAAGACATTAAATGTAGAGTTTTATATCTACATGACAGAAGATCATCATCCTGATTAATCCAATAATCAATCATCTATAATCTATAATCAATAATCTATGCACTGGTGTCAGATATCAGTGCATTCATCATGAAAATAGGTCGATCAGAACCAGCGTTTCTATATTTTTGAAAGATTAAACAAATCAATCGTGGCGGAGCAAATTTATTCAGAATCTAACCATCGTTTATATAAATGTTTATTTGCTTATTTATTTCTTTATTTGTGTTGAATTAGTAAACAAATCGTTTACAGGTAAACGAAGAATGGACTTCAAAAAAAATTGATGGAAAGTTGGGAAAAAAAAATGATAAATGTTATTTTTTTATTACTATTATTCTTTAATTATAATAAGAGCCGGGACGTTTTGTCCAGTGTGGACAGAGAATGGACTTTCTTTCTGGATATTTTTGGACTTTACTGTTGACGTTTTTCTTAGAAACAGGACGAAGGACAGACTTCTTTTTTTTTATTGGACAAAAAACATTTGTTTGTAGAAAATATTTTTGTAAAAAAGAGATTTTTTTTTTTGATTTTTCTGAGACGGTTTTGTTGGTTTTGTTTTGTGATATTTTAGTAAAGTGAGGATAATTACGTGGATGATGTTTGTTGTAAACTGAGGACATTTTGAATAAAGTTGTTTGTTGAGATCCAGTCTGTTCACACAGAATGAACCTTTAATGGTTCACACTGTTCTGCAGTAGCTACGCCTGGTTTCCATGGAGACAGGATTAGCCGCATCAATTAACCTGCGACCAAACACACGGTGTGTGTGCGCGTGTGTGTGTGTGTGTGTGGGGGGGGTGACCTGTCGATGAGATTCCGACAGGAACACGGAATTAAACGGGTTTCTTGTTTTTTTCATGGTGTGCTCATGTGTCGGTACTTTCTGAACTCTACCTTTAAAACACATAATTATCGCCAATTAATTCTAGAAGATTAAAAAAAATAGGTCAAGAATTTGTATTTGGGCCTGAAAAAAAATTTCTGAGGTATGTGAAATAAAAAAGCTTATTTATGGTTTATTTTTAGAGCCTCTAAAACTCTCTGAGGCCTCAGTGACTTCCTGTAAATGTAAACACCTTAGTCTGACTAAAACCAGACTTTTAAAGTATACGTAAACACCTTAGTCTGACTAAAACCAGACTTTTAAAGTATACGTAAACACCTTAGTCTGACTAAAACCAGACTTTTAAAGT
>NW_025321604.1:0-16993 GCF_019176455.1 Solea senegalensis | reverse complement strand
AGCAGTTTGGTGTTATTTGGACTTTTCTTACGCTTTTTTTTAAGGTTAATTCAATTTATTGTAATTTATGAAGGGAAAAATGTCCCATTTGCCTGGGGGCACTGGAGTCTCTGGAAACGCCCCTGCTGAACACAAGAGCCACATCTTAAAAACTGCTTCCGTTTGTGTGAAAGCTGACGAGATACAGGAGTGTTCACATGTAACTGTGGTTTCACGTGCGTGACAGTTACTCCGCTACGACCATGCGCGAGAACACCTTCCACCAAACCCGATAGAAAGATCAGTCTGTTCGGGAAACATCTGCTGAGCAGCCAACAAATGTCACAAACAAATAACCTCGCCCGTGGATTCATGTCAGAGTTCTGCTTCATTGGGCTCGCGTGTGTTCAGGTGGTTTCTCGTCTTCTTCTCTCTCTCTCTGTCACAACAACGTCAGAAGTTCGACACCGACACCGACTGTAAAAAACAAAGTTCAGTCCCCGTGTGCACCCACGCTTACTGTCTGTCTCGCGGAGTGACTGCTCCAGCTGCTTTAATACAGTTCAGTTTCCACCAGCCCAAACCGTGAAGCTTTACAGTGAAGCTTTGTTGAGACACATTTTATTCAGAAGTTTAAAACAAAAACAAAAAAAGTTTTACCTGTTAGGAGCACGAGAGGCAGCAGGAAGCAGTAGAAGAGCCAGACGATCACCTGAAGATCCATGACACAGCTGATCAATAACCGCCACACATCACAACACACACACACTCAATCGGCTCCATCGTGGTCGATCGATTACACGTGATAAAGTAACGAGTGGACCATTATTCCCATGTACGCTCATGTTGTCCCATCAATGAGCGATAGAAGTGACCGGGAAAAGCCGAAAGTGTCCGATCAGTCCACGGCATGTACCCTTGTGTGTGTGTGTGTGTGTGCGGGCGCGCGCAGTGGAGAGGAAAAGTTGTGTTTGTTCCTCCTGCTCGAGCTGCTCGAGCTGCTGGAGCTGCTGGAGGGGCCCAGTGTGGAGCCACCGGGCTGGAGGTGGAAAATGTGATTCACAGGCAAGTGAGTGTGAAGGGCGTTCGTTCATAGAGGAGCTATTCTCCACTGAAACACGGTCACCTCCCTCCAACATCCCCTGCTCTGTTCTGCATCCAAATAAACTTCTCTCACACATGACTGCTGCTGTTGTTTGCTTTTGATGAACACAAAGATTTTTGTTTATTTCTAAACGTAAACACTCACTGTCATTTCAACATGTTCTGTCATGAAGCCACAGCGAACCCTATTTAAACCTGGCACTGACTCACTGTACACTGTACACTGTGCGTTTCATTCACGCCCCCTAGTGGAAATAATAAACCCTGTAACACAGAGACTCCAGATCAGGGGTCACGGACACGGGCCACATGAGTTTCCCGTGGGGCATGTTCTGTGTCCTAACTTGTTAAGAATTATTGTGTGGAATTATCAATGGATCAGGATCAGTTTCTTCATATATATATGTATATCTATCTATATCTATATATCTGTATATCTATCTAGACAAAGCAGGAGGCCCAGAACTCAAACATAGTCATTAGAATGAGCATATACAGTAACTTGTTGCATGAGAGGCTTGTCATATACCAAGTTGTCATAATCTGCTCATATTTGTTTGGAAACTGGAAGCTAATACATAAAATAAGTAATTACTATTCATACATGTGTGACCTAGGACACAAAAATCTAATCTAAAGAATATAAAAGGGCCAATAATAAAACAATAGCTCATTATGCCTGAATGGATCGCTGCAGCTCAGAGTCTTTATGTCTTTGATCAAGTGTGAGAACAGGTGATGATTATCAAGTGGGATTAATCTTTTTTTTTCTTAAATAGTTTCAGTTGAGAGCTGTTATACCACGACCACATGTTCACTTCAATGTGTGAAATAGAGCTATAGGTGAATTCATTTCAATGCAATAATGTTGTTTGATCACATGTTGTCAGATACAGGGGCTGAGGGCCCGCACTCATTCATGTGATTATTGTCTCCTCAGCTTTAGACGAGTGTGACGTCCTGCTAAAAATGAGAAGGGTTTAAGCCACTAAATCACATGACACTGCTGTGACCCAGTAATGGAGTAAAATGAATTCATCAACACGACATCAAAGATCAACACTCCATTATTATCTAATATCTCTCTCTGTTTAGTCTGGTTTTACCTGAGCTTCATTTATATGATATTATATTGATTATATTACTTGTCCCTGTTGTTATCACGTTTCACTTTTGGTCTGCCATAACGCCATGTTTACATTCATTGTATATTGTATATATATATAGAGAAACTGCACCTTATTACATATATATATATATATATATACATATATATATATGTAAATAATTTTCTTTCTTACTTGTATTACTTGTATATTGTTTGTTTGTTTGCTTATTATCTATTGTTGAGCTGCTGTAATGCCGTTTTCTCTCCACTGTGAGATAAATAAAGTTATCTTATCTTATCTTGTCTATTTAAACCTTGTTACATTGTTTTTAGCATATTCTTGTCAGTATTGTATTCACTTCTACATTTAACTATTATTGTATCATTTTATTTTGTTATTTTCAACTGATTCTTAGATTAACTCTTTACTTTGCAAATCTACATGCACATCTGCATTTTTGTTCATTTTACATATCCTATTGTTTTATTATTTTTTATTCATTTACTGAAATATTTACTGAATATTATTTAACTACTTTTCTCTTCTTTTATCCTTGCTGATTTTTGTTCAGTCGCTGCTGTTCATTTAATATAATTTATAATTTAATCATTTGATTTGAAACAGGGTTGTTCAAGAAAATAATGTAATGAAATAAATAAATAACAATACAATAACAGACAGTCAAATAAAGAGTAAACAAATCAGATATGATAAATATGAATAAAGCAGGATAACATCACATCACTTTGTATGAAAAGTCTTATTTAGTGTTTTATCTGACAGAGAACGTGGCGGCGGTAACGCGCTGCTCAAACTTTAACTTTAACAAGATGAAGAAGAAAAAGAACACGCCCCCTAACCTCGCTGAGTTTGGCCAATGGCATAAGACGTGGCCCAGGTGGGATGTGGCTTTGTGGATTTCGCGCGAAAATTCTTTTCTTCTTCCTGTGAAGTGTGAACGATATCCGGCGAGCCATTGTTGTGGGTCTGTATTTATTTCCGCTGACTTCGGTTCGTCGGTGTCGGTCGCGTTTTCGTTTTTATTAGTTGGCTGTGGAAGTATACTTGACGCCACGGTAGTAGCATTAGCATTAGCGTTAGTATTATGTCTCAGGCTCGGGTCACGGACTTCTTCTCCCAGAGGAAGAGAGTCACCGGCGGCCCAGTGAAAGCAGCAGCCAAGCAGCGCGGCGTCTCCAACACACGGACACGGTCTGCGAAGAGTCAAGACGCGTCTCTCTGCTCCGCCTCGGTACACGAAGAGTTTGTCCGAGTGGTGGACGAGGCCGCGGGTATAAACAATGAAAAGTCCACCACCGTCGGCAACACCGACGCTAATCCTCCGCCCAGTCTCCGGACACCGAAGCGGACGTCGGCAGAGTTCGACCTCGGGTCCGCTGTATTTTCAGCCACCGCCGAACACAGCACCGCCAAGAAGAGGCGACAGGCGGAGGCTGCGGCCGAAAACACTGCAGCTGTAGCGGAGAGACCGAAGAGGAGGACGGCGAGGAAGAAGCTGCAGCTCCCTCCACCTTCACCGCAGCTACACCAGGTGTGGAACAGTAATGAGTGTAAATGGAGTCAAACAAATAACTTCATGTTTAGAATTGAAACTTCCATTAAGAAATCATTTATGCTCAGTGTCGTGGTTTCTGTTATAAGCAGTGCTGTCTAAGATATACCCACGTTTAAGTAAACGTTACTTTTAACAAGGTTGGGATATGTAAACACAATGTATTAGTCTAAATGGGTCAAAGGTCACAAATGCTTTAACTTGCTCCTTAATTAGCACCAATCTGTCCTCATCATTATTTATTTGTTTATTTAAATTCAGGCCATAACAACGTTTTACTCAGTAATAATAATGTGATTTAAAACGTAGCAAAGTACAGCACTTCCAAAACAAATCATTTTAAAAATGACTAAGGAATCCTGTCAATATATCACCACTGAAATCTAATCACTTCTTCCAAGGGTCATAACCTATAGACTCTTCCATCAGCATTTGTTATTTACTTTGATTAATACTGAATGATTTGTATTAAGTAAAGTATATGTGCCATAGTGTTTTAGTGGGTTTTTAGTCATATGAGCATTAATGGAACTCATGACAATAATGTAACTGGAGGAAACGAGTCCTGACCCCTCACTGTGAACTACATGAACCATGAGTCTGAGAATATGTTGTGTGTGTGTGTGTGTGTGTGTGTGTGTCTAGGATGCAGCTCAGCCCCTGACCCCTGAGGTGAGCCAGCAGCCCTCACATCCTCCGGCTGCTGCAGTGTTGGAACACAAACCTGAGAACCACGGAGTCGCCAGCACCAAGACCACAGGACTGTCTAGCAAGGTAACATTGTGTGCGCGTGTGCGCAGACCTTTTAGGACCCTTTCTGATGGAAACACTGATCATGGGGACCAAAGTCTGCTTCTAATGGTTCTAAATCTCAAATCTTAACACTAGAACTACCATGGGGGTCATTTTGGCTGTTTTGATTATTTTTAGAATGATAACTGTGTTGAATTGAGACCATGGGTCGCTGACGTTTCCTCAATGTGTCTTTATTGTTTTAATAACATTAGATTATTAAACCAACAACACGCAAAAAAGCTCTGGTCAATTATCACAGCGGTCAATTTGACTGGATGCGTTAGAAATGTCTATTTTCTTTGCCCCTTGAAGGCGTCACTGCGACCACTGCTGGATGTTTTATTTGTGCTCATTTTCAATGTCTTTATGATTCAACCAAAAACTACATGAATCAATCCAAGAAAGAGAGACAATAAAATCAGAGGAGAGCTTCCCCCGTGCTGAGAGACACAGATGTACCACACAGGTGCTGAAAAGTGACAGCGCATCACTCACTGTCTGTCCACACAGCCGTGACCGTGACGAGGAGGGAAGAGTTAAACCAAACACGGTAACACACTGCAACAGCACCGAGTGCTCGTGTTCAGTCAGTGCCCCCACGCTCCTCGACCTGGCTACAGTAAACGTCTCCGCTCTCTACAAACGGAGAAAGTTCATCATGCGCCGCAGCTGAACTGCTTTCTGACCACATGAGCACAAAAGCCCGACACGTGTTACTTTTGTTAGAATAATAACTGTAGTGCAGACGGCGGACGTGCTGGATACAGCGCACCTCCCATCGACAGTGAGGAAAATGTGTTTTTTGTGAATTATTTGCATCAGGGACGCAGGAGGCGGGGCTAACGTCGCCGTGTGTGTCATTTAATGTCAACAGTGATCATTACCATACTGATCCTTGACGTCAACGCCAGAATGTTTTTGTCCATCTGTAAAAATCCTTTTTCTTTAAATGAATCAACATCGTCACCCGCTCTCTGTCTCTGCCAGGTTTTATGTAAAGAGGACATTTCAGCCCTGAAATCTCGTCTACAGAGAATTAAGAAACATGCAGAGGAAACAACCAGGATGGCTTCAGTTTCCACATCCTCCTCCTCTCCCTCCTCTTCCTCCTCTCCAGCTGCTCCAGCGGCGAGTGACACTAACCCCCCTGTGCCCAAAACCACCACAAACCCTTCCTCTGAAGCCAAGGCCCTGAAACTCACTGTGGCACGAGCCAAACAGCTTGCAGCTAAAACTCAGAGGAGACAAGAGGAGAGAGAGGCTGAGGAGAGGAAGCAGAGTGAGGCTCAAACCCAGGACAGGTGAGCATACATGTGTATACACACACACACACACAGCTGGAGTACAAACCTTCAAACAATGCTGCTGTACTGTGTTGTTTAGTTTTTTTTCAAGTGTCCCCTCCGCTCTTTGTCCCCCAGCGCTCAGCCGCCAGCGTACCAGCGGTACCACACCCTCGCTCAGGCGGTGCCTCCGGGTCTCTCGCTGCCGTACCAGTATAAAGTGCTGGCAGAGATGTTCAGGAGCATGGACACCGTGGTCGCCATGCTGCACAACCGCTGTGAGACGACGACCTTTGCCAAAGTCAAACAGGGAGTTCAGGACATGATGCACAAGTAAGTGGAAGTGGGCGAGTCCTACTTTTCACATTCAAGTTCAAATCGGCGCCGATCGTGTGAAAGACAACGATTACTTTAAAATGTCTGTAGGAGGTTTTTGAATCATCATGTACGACTGTACTGTCATGAATAAAAAGTGAATTCACGGTGACGATTGTAATGATGCACTAGGTTATGGTTAAGTCTCTATTGACTTACACAACGTTACACAGTTTGCAGCAACATCTCGATATCAAAAGTTCAATGAAATCAGGACTTGGTGAGCAGCGATGCCCAGCTGACGTGTTTTTCTCTGGGACGACTCGCTTGATGCACAGGAGAAATGGTCATGTGACAGTAGTGTCATATCCACAAACTCTTCTCCTGATACGAGATGCTTTGGAGAAACTGTAAAGTGAAGTCCTGCTGACTGTGGTTTCTCCTCTGCAGGCGCTTTGAAGAGAACCACGTGGGTCAGATAAAGACGGTGTTTCCGGAGGCGTACACATTCAGACAGGAGAAGAACATCCCAACATTCAACAGCAGCATTAAGAAAGCCAGCTACCAGCTCACAGTGGAGCCCAACGTCCTCTGTGGTGAGAGAACTTTCCTCCTTCTGTCTCCAGCCAGACCTCAGCTGTTGTAGTGACTTATTAATAAAAGATAAATGTGTCGTCCTCAGACAAAAATGAAGCCCGTCCTGTCTTGTCAGCGTCCCGTCTCCTGGAGAGAAGACACCTTTTCCACGAGAACCTGGTCCACATTGTCAAACAGCATCACAAGGTCAGTGGCTTCTCCAGTGACACTTCCACGTCCTTTCATGTCTTCACTCAGGTGTTATACATGTGAGACCCCCACTGACATCTGAATCATTGGAAAGGCTCTAACCACCTCTGTCTGCAGGAGTTCCTGTCCACGTTGGTCCCTCCGGTGTCTGTCCCTGAAGACAAACTGACCCGCTGGCATCCTCGCTTTAATGTGGACACGGTCCCGGTCATCCAGGCCAGCACTCTACCTCAGCCTCCCCACACTGGGAAACTGGCCACAGCTCAGGAGGTGCTGGACAAGGCCCGCTCACTCATCACACCAAAGGTACAGAGTCACATGATGCTGCCGTACGACACCTTTTCACTGTGTTTTGAGATGGATTAAGCCTGTTCCTTTAAAAATTTAAAAAATAATGATAAATCAAATTGAAACAAGTGATTAATGACCCATAATTGGTTGGTATAAATTCAAACTCCGCCTCCTGTGCTGCCACTCACACATTTATTACACCACAAAAGTCAATCTCAAAAAATAAACAACAGGAGGAAGGTCCAGCAGCTTTTTCTTACTCTGGATTGATGTGTTTTAGATGGAGAAGGCTCTGGTGTCTCTCACTATGAAGTCAGAAGACAAAACTGCAGACACTAAAGAGCCAGCGTCCTCGCAGAACCCTGCAGTCCCTCACACCTCAGCTCCACCTGCTACTGCTGCTGCTCTGAAAGGAGTGTCTCAGTCCCTGCTGGACAGGGTAGGTACTGCAGGAGAACAGTCGTCAACAGGAGCGTCCTCCCTTGACTTTGAGATGGTGTTACTTGAATTAGGCTTCGTCCCATTATAACAGTAATGTTTTTTTTTTTCCCCCGTCTCAGATCCGAGCAAAGGAGGCCCAGAAACTTCAAGCGGCCATGACGCGGAACCCTTCCCAGGAGGAGCGGCTGCTGATGATGTCACGGCTTGGTGAGCTGGCAAGGATTCTGCGCACAGTTTTTGTTGCAGAGAAGAAACCGGCTTTGATCATGGAAGTGGCGTGTAACAGGATGATTGCCAGCTACAGGTCTGCTCTCAGCACAGGTACGTTCAAACGGGAGGGAGCTTTCACTGATGCCACTGCTGCTGTTAGTGGACCCACATGAGACTGACAAGAACCAGTCCATAGAGTTCAGTTACGTTTGGTAAACGCAGTTACTTCCATGGAGCAACAAATGACTCCACGTACAGAGAGCAGTGTTCACTGTGTTGCTTTCTTTTTTGTTGAGTTTATTGTCAGGCTGAACTTGCCCCCAAGGGTTTTAAAGGACTCAGGTCTAGGTTTCCCAGTTTGGATGGATGGACATGTTTAACTGAAGCTAACCGTGGCTGAGACCTTGATCTCCCTCCCACACCAGTCCACACCAGTCTAAAACGTGGTTCTCCTCCTGGCGCTGAACCGGGGTTGCCACACTTTGCTGTGGGTTCATCTTTCAGTTTAGTTTCAGACGTAGACATTAACAATGTAGAAAAGTAACATGATAGAGCAGGTTCATTCTTCAGAGTTCATTCAGAAGCATTTGGGGGCATGGGCTTCTTCCCACAATGCTCCTCAATGCTGATCTTGGTTTACTGTTCCAGATCAACTACACTGTTGGATTTGCACCTTGATGGAAGTTCCTGGTACATTTGATGGAAATGTGACTCCTTTCTTACTTAACCACACAGAAAAAGCAAAGAGAACTCGAGCTGTTATTTGTTTATTTATTTATGTTGATATTTGATGCAAGGCCACCGCACCACGTGGGACAGGTGGTGTTACCTGTTATCTGATTGGCTGCTCTTCCTCCCTAATGAACAGGTGAGATGGAGAAACACCTCCGTCTGCTGGCAGACGTAGCTGCTGATTGGCTGACCATCCATCCAATCAGGAAGGACTTTTACCTGAAGTTGAACAAAAACATGGAGCTGAGCGTTGTTATGGACAAACTGAACAGACGACTGAGAGAGGAGGAGAAACTCTGAGAGGAGGAGAAACTCTGAGAGACTCGGCTCTGCTGTTAGCCGCACGTTAGCCGCACGTTAGCTGCACGTTAGCCGCACGTTGACGACAGTATTTCACGCCATATTTTAGAGCCATCTTTGTGATTGACATGTTCAGCACAGCATTTTGCGACATTTCTATGCTTCAGTGAAGATGGTCAGAGTACGAATATGTCACAGTCATGTTGGACTGATGGGTGTAATGTTCCTGTGTTGTAAACAGGATGTTTTAACCACACTTTTCATGTGCTTTTTCTTTTTTCTCTCTATGAAAGTGTAATATTGTGCACACGGATATGCATCCAGTCCAAATCAGGTTTCTGTAATGAGAAACTGATTTGGTTTTAAGTTTGATAATGTTTGAGGAATACAAGCTTTTGTTATAGCAGTGCTGCCTTCAGTGTGTTTATTTTTAAAAATGAAATGCATTAAATAGAAGAGTCTGTTAATGTTAACGAAGAAAGGAGAGAAGAGTTGTTGTCATGGGTGATGGTACAAACCAATCTCTGCGTAATCATGACAACATTTAAATGTATTGATAAACGTCAAATAATTGATTTTTGCTCCTAAAGTAAAAGTTGAAGAAACCAGTTTTCAGTACAGTTTAAAAAAAAAAAATTTGTAATGGTCAAAAAACCTGTTTCTGCAAAAAACATCACAACACATGGAACACGGGAATAATTGGAGACTAATCTAAAGAAAGTGAGTGAGGTGATGTTTGTTGGTTTTTACTCCGTGGTGGGATTTAAAAATAAAAATGTGCTTTTGAGCTCAATACAAACTCCTTTCATGGTGTTTCTTCCAAAACGTCCATATGTTGCAAAGACTGGTTTGAGAAAGGAGTTTGTGTTTAATGCATTTATTGGATAATGGTGAACATTGTAAGATTGATACTTAAAGAAAATCCACTGTTTTCAAATATGTTTTCTTCAGGTGCAAATCTGCATCTCCCTAAACCTTTGAACAGGCACAGTCTTTATTTGTTTACTAGTTCACAGTCAAAATCATTCCTTGGGTCACCAGTTTGAGACCCACTTTCAGTCACATCATTCCCATCCACATGCCAATGATGACAGACAACTTTTGCACAGGGCTGTTTATTCCAGTTTCTAAAATGATTTAATTTGAGATTTAATCTAGATTATAACACGTGTGCCTCCTGTTAACAAACTGGAACTACAGAACATTTATTCTACAAATTTAAATTCAGCAGTGCTTTTTGGGACGATCTGGATTACTGGTTATTCCAAGTTTCACAGCATCTGGGTATTAAAGCAGGGTTTGTCAATCCTGGTCATGGCTCTGCATGTGTCCTTGCTCCAAAACACCAGATTCTAGAAAGCAAGACACTGATACTGACATAATGAGGTACAATAAATATCGAACATTGAACCACATGGTGGCATACTAGTGTACAGTGCCGTTTCTAGCCTTTGGGGGGCCCTAAGCAAGATTCTGTTAGGGGGCATTCAGTGTTGAAAACGGTTCCTTGAATTGAAATGATTGCAGGTGCATGTTTAAAAACAACCTTCTTTTACTCAGTGTTACACTCTATTCATACACAAACACATGTACAGCTGTTCTACAATCTGCTTTAACACAATAACAACAGTTTAGTTATGCTCTTTCAACAAGAGAGACATGGTGTGGCACGTAACTATAAATATTATAATATATATAAAATAATAATAATGGCTCTGTTCATTGCTATGGGGACGATGGAGACCCATCCAATATGGCGGCGACGCTGGACGTAGTGAAGCACGTACGCTAACTTCCGCCTCCTCTGTGACGTAGCAGACCGGAGCGGAAGTGAGGGCGGGGCACCGACGCTACGACAAAATGTCTGCGACCATGAATAACGTGGAAGAGATTCGGAATCGAGTGATTCTTGGAGAATTCGGCGTCAAAAATGTAAGTTTCTTCTTCTGATGTCATGTGTGCGGGACTCAACCCTTTCCGCGGAGTCTTATGACGTCACTATTTGCATGGACATGATAATTGTCGTGTGTCGTAGCTGTACATACACACGTTGTTTAGTCATTATTATAACGTGTTGTTCATGTTGTTATTGCTCTTAGGTTCATACTACAGACTTCCCTGGAAACTATCCAGGTTATGATGACACATGGGACATGAGTACATTTCAGAAGGTAACTTTATGTTTTTTCTCTAGCTCGCTGGCAGCTAGCGATGGATAGTGTGTGTGGGGGAGCAACAATAACAACAATAATAATAATAAGAATAAGAAGAATGAGTATTTGTATGTGTAATGCAGTAACAGCATTTCTGATGATATAATGTTTTCCATCTGCAGTCGGATCAACTCAATGACAGCTCATCATAATACAATATAATACAGTTCACTCACAGATCAGCACACAGAGCATAATACACAACAATTCAAACACTGTGCAGGTGTGTTTTAGTCAGAACAAGTGTCAAAATAATAAAAACTGTAGAGATTAGCAGCTTTTAAAGATGAGCTGTCCCTGTATAACACACATGTATAATAATATATATCATGATAATAAATGTTTTACACCTAGGTGTAGACATTTAGGATGTGCCCCTGCACAGGGTGGGGCAGGTTGGCCATCATAAAAGATAGTTTGACTATCACCCTTCTCTCTCTCCCACTCACCATCTCCACTGGGTCAATTTGGTATCCCAGGACCTTTTGTGTGAAATATGTCACATTTGCACAGAAAAGTGCAGTTCATCATGTTATTTTCAGCTCAAGTAAACACTGGTTTTGTGACGTGTGTGTTGAGTGTATGAATGTAGACGTCTTGTGTGTGTTTTTTTTTGCAGAACTTCAGAATTGACATGGTGCACGTGGATGAGAGCAGTATGGAGTTTGACATGGTGGGAATAGATGCAGCCATTGCTAATGCTTTCAGACGGATCTTACTGGCAGAGGTTGGTCGGTCTGGTGTTTCATACGTTAGCCCCTAAGGACACACAAACACAAACATTCTTTATCTATTATGTGCTTTGTTTAAAAAACAAACGAGAGAATTTTAAAATCAATCCTAAAACGCACTGGTCGCCAGTGGAGTGAGCTCAATATTAGCGTTATATGGTCACGTCTGCACTTCCCAGTCAGAGACGTGCTGCAGCGTTCTGCACCAGTTGGTACATCAGTGACTGGTCGATACCAAAAATACAGGGAGTTGCATTAATCCTGCTGCGAGGTTAAAAGACAAGTGACAGAGAACTGCAACATCCCAAACAATAACAGATCACTGCGAGAATTGTTACAGGAACATTTGTGTGGTCGACCTGAGGCGTTTTTGCAATGTCAGCGCTGTGTAGTAAACCCTCATCATCACTTACGACTGCAAGTTGTGTAGTGTGAGCTTCACAATGACCCCAGTACTTGTGTAGTGTGGAACTAGGCATAACAGAAAGCTATCGTTTAATATTTTGCTCATGTATGTACAGTATATAGTAAATAAATGTAGTTTTAAATATGTGTACTTGTAGGTGCCCACCATGGCTATAGAGAAGGTATTTATCTACAACAACACATCTATCGTCCAGGATGAAGTCTTAGCCCACAGATTAGGCCTCATCCCCATCAAAGCCGACCCCCGCCTGTTTGAATACAGGAACACTGGTAAAACAACACTGTGTACTATACCATACTTTGCTGTGTTGTACCTGGAGTGTGCAAAGATGACCGCGTTGTGTTTGTTCCAGGTGAAGAAATGGCAGAGGAAGAAGGATCCGAAATCGACACAATTCAAATGCAGCTAAAAGTGAAATGTAGCAGGAATCCTAGAGCCAGCAAAGAGTCTTCTGATCCGCAAGAGCTCTACCTGAACCACATGGGTAGGTTTCAGGAGACACCAGACAATCACAGACACGTGCACATAGAGTAGGTGCGATCGGATCAATCATTAATGTCATCTTTTCTTCTTGTGCGGACTCCTCAGTGTATAGCAAGGACATAAAGTGGGTCCCCATTGGAAACCAAGCAGATGTGTTTGCAGACGCCAACATTGGACCCGTACATAGCGACATCCTGCTCGCTCAGCTCCGACCAGGACAGGAGCTGGACATTGTCATGCACTGTGTCAAAGGAATTGGTAAAAACTTGTTTTCAGTGTCTTGATCAAAAATAACTCTTTAAAGATTTTATTAAAATGAATTAAAGAATCATTAACACATCTTAGTGTAGTACTCAAATGACCTGGCAGAGTTTCAAGTCTGGTTAGGGGTCAAAAAAGTGGAAGAAAGTCCAACTGTGTTTGGGAAAAAAAAACATCTGTTCAGTCAAGCGGTGGGCCGCATGAAGTCGGTTTGAAGGCCACATGTGGCCAGCAGGCCACGTGTTTGACACCTCCGTCGTTACCCCTGTCGGTAATTAATTCTTACTGAGTGACAGAATAGTCCTGGTTTCTCATCTTCGGCCTGTAAGTAGAAAACATCAGAGACGGTTTAAAAAAAAACCTGAAGGTGATTTAAAATCAGGCACTGACACGTGGTCAACACTGGCCGTGCTGTATGCTGTGCTGTGGTAAGGGTTTAGTCACCAGGTCTAGTCACTGGGTCTAGTCACTGGGTCTAGTCACCAGGTTTAGTCACTGGGTCTAGTCACCAGGTCTAGTCACCGGGTCTAGTCACTGGGTTTTAATCACTGGGTTTAGTCACCAGGTCTAGTCACCAGGTCAGTCAGGTTTAGTCCCCAGGTTTAGTCTTAGTCACCAGGTCTAGTCACCGGTTTAATCACTGGTTTAGTCACCAGGTCTAGTCACCGGGTTTAATCACCGGGTCTAGTCACCAGGTTTAATCACCAGGTTTAGTCACCGGTTTAGTCACCAGGTAGTCACCGGTCTAGTCACCGGGTCTATTCACCAGGTTTAGTCACCGGTTTAGTCACCGGTCTAGTCACCAGGTTGAGTCACCAGGTTTAGTCACCAGGTTTAGTCACCAGGTCTGGTCACCAGGTTTAATCACCAGGTTTAGTCACCGGTTTAGTCACCAGGTCTAGTCAGGTCAGGTCTAGTCACCGGTCAGTCACCAGGTTTAGTCACCGGTTTAGTCACCGGGTCTAGTCACCAGGTTGAGTCACCAGGTTTAGTCACCAGGTCTAGTCACCAGGTCTGGTCACCAGGTTTAATCACCAGGTTTAGTCACCGGGTTTAGTCACCAGGTCTAGTCACCAGGTCTAGTCACCGGTCTAGGTCTAGTCACCAGGTTTAGTCAGGTTTAGTCACCGGGTCTAGTCACCAGGTTGAGTCACCAGGTTTAGTCACCAGGTTCAGTCACCAGGTTTAATCACCGGTTTAGTCACCGGTCTAGTCACCGGGTTTAGTCACCGGGTCAGTCACCAGGTTTAGTTCTAGTCACCAGGTTTAGTCACCAGGTTGAGTCACCAGGTTTAGTCACCGGTCTAGTCACCAGGTTCAGTCACCAGGTTTAGTCACCGGTTTAGTCACCGGGTCTAGTCAGGTTGAGTCACCAGGTCACCAGGTTTAGTCACCAGGTCTAGTCACCAGGTTTAATCACCGGTTTAGTAGTCACCGGGTCACCAGGTTTAGTCACCGGTCTAGTCACCAGGTTTAGTCACCAGGTTAGTCACCAGGTTTAGTCACCGGTAGTTTAGTCACCAGGTTCAGTCACCAGGTTCTAGTCACCGGGTCTAGTCACCAGGTCTAGTCACCGGTCTAGTCACCAGGTTTAGTCCTATCTAGTCGGTCTAAGTCACCAGGTTTAGTCACCAGGTCAGTCACCAGGTCTAGTCACCGGTTCAGTCACCAGGTTCACCGGTCTAGTCACCAGGTTTAATCACCGGATCTAGTCACCAGGTTTAGTCACTAGGTCTAGTCACCAGGTCTAGTCACCGGGTAAACGCTGTGAAACGCAGAGTCATGTGGGGCTGATGACCTTAGTCAGCATTCTGTGAACTCACTTACAAAAGGTTTGAATGTAAGACTTTTATATTTAAAACTTACACACTATAGATTTTAAATATTGTATACTCAAGCTGGTGTAGGTCTTTTTAACTCTACTACATGCAGAGGTTAATCTGAATCACACACACACACACACACACACGTGTGAGTGAATGGTTGTTAGTATGTGTGGGTGCATGCTTCCACACGCTTCCATACTGGATAAAGTGTGATAAACTCTGGTCTGTGTTCAGGTAAAGACCATGCTAAGTTCTCTCCAGTGGCCACAGCCAGTTACCGCCTTCTGCCCGAGATCACCATTCTGGAACCAGTGGAAGGAGAGAAGGCAGAACGCTTAAAACGATGCTTCTCACGAGGAGTTATAGATCTGGAAGATGTTAATGGTAAGAAGAACTAACCTGACTGAAACCCTCACCATCTCATGACCAGATCCCAACAAAGTAAACAGGAGGAAAAGGATCATTTTAGGTGGGTCAATGTGGGGCGCCCATTACCAGTGCTGAGAGGTCGTGTCTTTAACTTAAAAAATAAACACAGGATAAACTTATATATTACTGATTTCTCCCACACGTTTGATCATTTACAAGTATGACAACATGTAAGAAGCAAGTGGCAGCTTTTGTATGACCACAGGTTTTTTGTATTGTTTACTTGTATTGTGTTCCTCCACATTGTACGTCTCCGTCAGTTGTCTTCACCCTGTTGTACGTAGTTTTCTCATTCTTTGTTGTAGCTGCATCTTCTTTACTTTGCTGTAGTTTCCAAATATTTCCCTCCAAATATTAATATTATTTGCGACTGATTCGATCGACATCAGTCTAGAAGTTCTACGGTGACAGTCGCCCTCCTCTTGTCCACAGCCATAGATCCGATGTGTGTCAGTCTGCAGCCGATTCAAATGTGTGAAAAGGATGCAAAAGCTGTGCAGTCCTGCACCCGACTGACATGATGCTGTACTTCTGTGGAGCTGTTATCAATGAATACATCCCATATAGACTTCATATAGACTCCACTCATCTACAGTGAGGAGCAGGATCTGCAGCAATGTGCCAGATAAGACGGGAAACACCACGACCTCCTGTCACGAGACAATGTTTTCAAACTCAGGAGTCTGTTAAATATAAACATTTTTTAGATCTCAGGATTACACACAAATATTCACTGAGTAACATAGTGAGCATGAACTTATAAAGAGCACAAGTACCAAGATACAGTACGTCAAGGATGGACTTAATGTCTCCAGTTTGTATATTTAAAGAAATAATTGACCTCCTTGTGTTTTCCATCTCAGGGTCAAAGGTCGCCAAAGTAGTCGACAGTCGTCTGGACACATGCAGCAGGGAAGTTCTTCGACACGACGACCTGAAGAATTTGGTGAAAATTGGAAGAGTGCGAGACCATTTCATCTGTACGTCTAATATAGTTCCTGTCTATAATTTCCCATTGAAGAGAAACCATTAATACCATTTCTCCCTCAAAGGGATAGTGTGTGTGTTTTGAAGTGTGGTTGTACTGACACACTTCTTACTGAAGGTGCGATGATTTATGGCTAAAATGAGCTTTCCCTTGCGTCGTTGTCTTAAAATGCCTGAACTGTCCCTTTAAAGGACTCGTTTTGTATTCAGTACAACACACACGGGAGGATTTTGAATCATTCACCATGAGACACAGTTTGCCTGGTTCTCTCTAAATCTGGGTTAAAATTAGAAAGACTTGTGTTTTTATACTTGTACCTGATGTGCATTGAGAGTAAAGGTTTATTTATACTGCATATGTTTCTCCCTCTCACAGTTACTGTGGAGTCGACGGGCATCCTGCCTCCAGATGTCCTCGTCACAGAGGCCATCAAAGTCCTCATGAGCAAGTGTCAGAGGTTCCTGAGTGAACTGGACTCCACGGACATGGAGTGAAATGATGACTGTGTGAATGGCTGTACATTCACTGGCCACTTTATGAGGTAGTTGCACACGATGTGGTCTTCTGCTGTCTCACGGCTGGACGTGTTTTCTCTATCGTCGATTCCCATGGATATCTGTCACCTTTCTCAAATTTCTAACCAGTTGAATCCTTCTCTTCTGATTTCTGACATCATCAAGGCAATTTCACCAAGAGAACTGCCACTGTCTGGATATT
>NW_025321603.1:0-13600 GCF_019176455.1 Solea senegalensis | reverse complement strand
CCCTACCTCAGAGGTCTCAAACTCTTCAAACGGATCAACAAAGTCACTGGGACTTTTCCTCAGAGTCTGGTCAGCAGGCAGTGTGTTGTCATTGTAAGATGTCACAAACTTAAAGTCACTGGTTCTAGATCCTGTTGTCAGGTAGGCGTCATAATTGTAAGTGCTGCGTAAAGTTCCTGTGCCGTCAACATCTGCGTAATTAGGAGGGAGATAAGCGCTGGGGATGGCGACTGCTCCGTCAAACAACAGTCTGGGCTTTCTCCTGCGACAAAACCTCACACCCATGATGATGATGATGAAGGTCAGGAAAAAAGTGGACACAGACACCAGTGCGATGATCAGATAAGATGTCAGTTTGGAATTCTTCTCATCATAAGAAATGTCCTTCAGTTCTGTCACCTCAGCCAAGTTATCAGAAATAATTAAATGCATGGAGCAGGTGGCAGAGAGAGAGGGCTGTCCGTTATCTTTCACCGCAACAATAAGGTTCTGTTTCATGCTGTCAGATTCAGAAATGTCCCGCTGTGTCCTGATCTCTCCACTGTGGACACCTATAGTGAAAAGTCCCGGGTCAGTGGATGTAACTATATGATAGGACAGCCAGGCGTTCTGTCCGGAGTCCGCGTCCACTGCTATCACTTTGGACACCAGAGAGCCTCCGTGTGCAGCTTTGGGGACCAGCTCAGTCATGAAGGAGTTGCCCTCGAGGGCGGGATACAGTATCTGAGGAGAGTTGTCATTCATATCAGATATGAAGACACTGACGATCACGTTACTGCTGAGTGGAGGAGAACCGTTGTCTCTCGCCATCACCTGGACTTTAAAGCTCCTCAACTGTTCATAATCAAACGATCTCACAGCGTGGATCACCCCCGTGTCTCCATTCACTGATACATAGGAGGACACTGGGGCACCGTTCACCTCACCAGGTAACAGAGAATAAATCACTGTACCGTTTTGTCTCCAGTCGGGGTCTCGAGCAGTAACGGAACATAAAGTGGAGCCAGGTTTGTTATTTTCAGTCACATATGCGCTGTAGGACTGTTCCTCAAACACAGGTGGGTTGTCGTTGATGTCAGCTACAGATAACTGAACAGTTTTAGAGGAGGACAGAGGTGGAGAGCCCTCGTCAGTGGCACTGATTGTAATGTTGTAATCAGACACTAGTTCACGGTCCAGTTGTCCTGTGGTCACCAAAGAATAATAGTTTTTAATCGAAGGAACTAACTTGAAAGGGACATTTTGCTGAATGGAGCAGTGGACATTTTGGTTAATGTTCGAATCTTCATCCTGCACGTTAACGATGCCCACCTCTGTACCAGGTGACACGTTCTCAGGTACGGGATTAGTTAGCGATTTCAGGTATATAACTGGAGCGTTATCATTAATATCATGAACATCTATAATAACTTTAGCATATGACGTTAGTCCTAAACCATCCTTAGCCTTCACTCTCATTTCAAAAGAACTGATTTCTTCAAAGTCAACCTGACCAGTTAATGTGATTACTCCCGTTTTGGAATCAATAGAAAACACATTTATATCATTATCAGACACGTGACCAAACTGATATGTCACATCTCCATTCACGCCTTCATCTGCATCAGTAGCACTGATATTAATCACTACAGTATCAGGAGGAGAGTTTTCAGGCAGACTGGCTTTATAGACGGTCTGGCTAAACACTGGAGCGTTATCATTAGCATCAAGCACAGTGACGTGTATGACTACGGTACCTGATCTCTGAGGAGAACCACCATCCAAAGCTGTCAGAAGCAAATTCATCTCTTTTTCTTTCTCTCGATCGAGTTTATTTTCCAAAACAAGTTCAACCTTGTTACTATCAACAGCTAGAATGAAATTATAATTATTTTGTAGGCTGTATCTTTGCACCGCATTTTGACCAATATCTGCGTCGTGGGCCTCCTCAATGGAGAAACGGTTACCCTTGTCTGCTGACTCTCTTATTTCCATTTCAATCAAATCATCGTTGAATTGCGGGCCGTTGTCGTTTACATCTTGAACATGTAGACTAACACGATGAAGCTCCAAAGGGTTTTCTAACACTAGATCTGCTTTCAAAACGCACGACGGTTTCTTGCCACAAAGGTTTTCTCTGTCAATTCTCTCAGATGTGATCAAATCTCCGGTGTTCACATTCATGTCACCATATCGTTTTCGACTTCCACCAAAATCAACACGGGCCTGTCGGGAAGAAAGTGTCTTCAAATCAATACCGAGATCCTTCGCTATATTTCCAATAACATATCCTCGTTTAGTTTCCTCTGGAATAGAATAACTCAGGTCTCCATGAACGAGATGCAGCATCAGAAAAATGCAAACGAGGAGAAAGACCGGACGAAGGCTTGCGAATCCTTTGTGTCCCATCTTGACACAAAAATTGTCCTCGGCTTTTGTTCAAATTACTGCCAAGAGTGAAACAACAAATGGATCCAAGTACTCCAACACTACTGTCCCAGGTGCAAAAATAACATGCTCGACGATACAACAGATTATCTCTCGAATAAGGAAACATACACAACCGATAAAATGCAGTAGTGGGTGGAGTGGATAATGTATATTTTCTGTCAGCCAACAGCGACCCCATGAGTGCATTTCCATCTCCACATCCACAATGTTAGGAAATATTCCACAAATGTATTTTTTTTTTTTATCCAGCTTTCAGGATGATAACAAATCTCTCACACTGATTTACTACATAGTAAATTAAACCAGGTCTAGTGTATTATAATATTTTGTTATTATTATCCTTAATATAACTACTAGTAGTATTTGTATTATCGTGTATGACTTAATAATATGTTATTATCGTAAGTGGACAGTAGGACGAAAAATAGACATATGTTACACTATTGTTATGTTCACGGTAGTTTGGAATCACCTGTGTCTCCACAAAGACAAGCTGTGTCATAATCTTGACTTCATGGCTACAATCAGAATTATCTGTGTCCATTAAAGTGACGCAGGGGAGAAAAGATTAGGTGTGTGATTAAAAGCAGCATTCACCAAATACAATAATAATCATGGACCAAGTCAAAATTAAGTGCAGAGATTTTGTGACATTATGCGAAGACATTGGTGCCTGACAATAACTACTAAATAATTCATCATGAAACTTTGAGGGAAATTGCTAAGGCTTTCTTATATCACTCACAGAACTTATTGAACGTCACTGCGAAAAAGACCCACATAAGGCATCGTTGAGTGTGTTCGGCATGAGGGGGGTTGTACAAACAAATGATTCATGAAACAAATAGTTCACTTTAACATAACACAAAGCGGTTTTGACTGTCTGGCAAATGTATTAAAGAAAACGTGGATATCAAACCAAAACAAACTCGAGTGACGAGGAGTTTAAAAGGCCCCTACCTCAGAGGTCTCAAAGTCTTCAAACGGATCAGCAAAGTCACTCGGACTCTTCCTCAGAGTCTGGTCAGCAGGCAGTGTATTATCATTGTAAGATGTCACAAACTTAAAGTCACTGGTTCTAGAACCTGTTGTCAGGTAGGCGTCATAATTGTAAGTGCTGCGTAAAGTTCCTGTGCCGTCAACGTCTGCGTAATTAGGAGGGAGATAAGCGCTGGGGATGGCGACTGCTCCGTCAAACAACAGTCTGGGCTTTCTCCTGCGACAAAACCTCACACCCATAATGATGATGATGAAGGTCAAGAAAAAAGTGGACACAGACACGAGGGCGATGATCAGATAAGAGGTCAATTTGGAATTCTTCTCATCATAAGCAATGTCCTTCAGTTCTGTCACCTCAGCCAAGTTATCAGAAATAATTAAATACATGGAGCAGGTGGCAGAGAGAGAGGGCTGTCCGTTATCTTTCACCGCAACAATAAGGTTCTGTTTCATGCTGTCGGATTCAGAAATGTCCCGCTGTGTCCTGATCTCTCCACTGTGGACACCAATAGTGAAAAGGCCCGAGTCAGTGGAAGTAACTATACGATAGGACAACCAGGCGTTCTGTCCGGAGTCCGCGTCCACTGCTATCACTTTGGACACCAGAGAGCCTCCGTGTGCAGCTTTGGGGACCAGCTCGGTCATGAAGGAGTTGCCCTCGAGGGCGGGATACAGTATCTGAGGAGAGTTGTCGTTCACATCAGATATGAAGACACTGACGGTCACGTTACTGCTGAGCGGAGGAGAACCGTTGTCTCTGGCCATCACCTGGACTTTAAAGCTCCTCAGCTGTTCATAATCAAACGATCTCACAGCGTCAATCACCCCTGTGTCTCCGTTCACTGATACATAGGAGGACACCGGGGCACCGTTCACCTCACCAGGTAACAGAGAATAAATCACTGTACCGTTTTGTCTCCAGTCGGGGTCTCGAGCAGTCACAGAACATAAAGTGGAGCCAGGTTTGTTATTTTCAGTCACATATGCGCTGTAGGACTGTTCCTCAAACACAGGTGGGTTGTCGTTGATGTCAGCTACAGATAACTGAACAGTTTTAGAAGAGGACAGAGGTGGAGAGCCCTCGTCAGTGGCACTGATTGTAATGTTGTAATCAGACACTAGTTCACGGTCCAGTTGTCCTGTTGTCACCAGAGAATAATAGTTTTTAATAGAAGGAACTAACTTAAAAGGGACATTTTGCTGAATCGAGCAGTGGACCTGTTTATTATATTCAGAGTCTCTGTCCTGCACGTTAATGAGGCCCACCTCTGTACCAGGTGTTACGTTCTCGGGTATTGGGTTGTACACCGACTTCAATGATATCACTGGAGCATTGTCATTAACATCAGTGATATCAATAATCACTTTAGCTTCTGAAGAGAGCCCATAACCATCTTTGGCTTCAACAAACACTTCGTATTTGTGTCCCTCTTCATAATCTATGTCACCTGTCACGCTGATCTCTCCTGTTTTCTCATCCAGTGAAAAAAGCTTTCTTGATTTATCAGACATTCGACTAAATTCATAAGTGACCTCTCCATTAACACCTTCATCTGCATCTGATGCACTTACAGTGATAATTTTGGTTTTCATAGGTGAGTTTTCTGGTATTGTGGCTGTATATACGGCCTCAGAAAAGACTGGGGTGTTATCGTTGGCATCAAGTACAATGACGTGTATGATTACAGTGCCGGATCTCTGTGGAGAACCACCATCCACAGCCGTGAGCAACAATTTCATTTCCTGATGATCCTCTCGGTCTAACTCCTTATTTAAAACCAATTCACCATATTTCCTACCAGCACTTGTCGTCTGAATACTGAAAACAAAGTGGGGGTTGTGTTGTAAATCGTAGCTTTGAACAGAATTCTTGCCTATGTCTGCATCGTGGGCTGCATTAATGCGATACTTGGCTCCTCTGTCGGCCGACTCTGTGATTTCCAGCTTCACTGTATCTTTCGGGAAAACGGGTGCATTGTCGTTTATGTCCTGTACCTGCAGAGACAGCCGGTGTAACTCCAATGGATTCTCTAATAGCAGATCGAATTTAAAAACACACGAAGGCTTTTCTCCACAATGCTCCTCTCTGTCGATTCGCTCTGCAACCAATAAATCTCCACTTTGAAGGTTAATTTCGCAATATTTCCCGTCGTTTCCCTCCATGTCAACACGCGCTTTGCGATGAGACAGTCTGTCCACCCCCAGCTTGAGATCTTTAGCAATATTTCCAATAACAGATCCGCGCTTCAGCTCCTCCTGTACAGAATAGCTCAGATCTCCGTGTGCGTACAGCACCATGACAAAGAAAAAGACAAATCCGCAGCCTGGAAAAATACACAGTCTGTCCATCATCCTAAAACAATGTCTTGTGTGATAATTTCCAATGTTTAAACGACGGTATTCGATCCGTGTATCTGCCTTGTGATGAATTTGTCGACTTTGTTGAAGGCGGTATTAGGGTGGCCGATCCCAATAATGGAGGCTGTGCAAAGCAGACTCAACATAAGACTCCTTTGCTGGTATATACTGACACCGTGAGTTTAGATTAAACATAGCAGTTTTACAGAGGTGATGTGCCTCTTCGTGACTTGAATATTTAAATGAATAAACCCTTCAATGTGATAAAGGGGACTGTATCTAGGCATTCTATATATCTACTTATTTTCCTTTTATCATAGTGGTCTCCAAATAGGGCGTCTTCTTCCAAAATACTCTACCTCTAGCCTTTATTTGCGATACCACCAAAACGGCATTCACTAAATGTAAATATCTGACAGTAGCTGAAAGCTAAAAAACGCAAACAATATATATATTTGTGACGTAATACTCTGCCCCCAACTTCAACTGAAAAGCACTTTTTTGCACAGGACAAAATATAATCAGGGTCATATGTTGCATATAAACAAAAGAAAGAGTAAAAGGACAGTCTAAAATTCACACTAAATAGTTAAAGAAAAACGTTTTAAGATATAAAACCAAGTTTGAGAACGAAGATAATGGGGACAATATAATTATAAACAAACTATTAAAAAAATTAACTTGCTATAGATGGGCATGAAGCCAACAAATACTGTAGTCTCACTGACAACAATACAACTGATGCCAATGTCAATGCAGTTTCCCTTATTCTAATTTCTACTTCACCAAGAAGTAAAACTCAAAGTCATAACAGCTTATGTCAATTGTCACACAGCTCAATCAACGCTGGCAAATTAAAAAGTAATATGGAATGTTTGAAAGGTGGACAATAGAATACATTTGAAGTCATCCATAAAAAATAAATGATTAGCTGTAAACTTCAGCACCATGGACAGAGACCAAATGTAAAAGTTGAAGCAATTTGGCAAATACAGACAGAGAGATCCATGGTGGCTTCCTTGTGGTTGATATACAGTATGTACAGCTAAAACAAATTAATATGACAAAGGTCAAAGCTTGACACAACACAAACGATAGAGGGCATATGTCATCAAACTTAAGCATCAGTCTTGAAATGCATCACCAAAGTCAGTGGGACTTTTGCTCAGTCCGGTCTGCAGCAGGCAGTGTGTTGGCAGTGTGAGATGTCGAGGAGTATCATAATCATGAAGTTCCAGTTCAAGATCAACATCTGTGTAATTAGGAGTGAGATAAGCGGTATGAATGGGCTCACTCTAACAAAACATTCTCTAGCTCGAGCTTCATCAATATACAACTCTGACGGCAGAACTCACAGGAGTGATATCCAATTTGTATTGGGTACTAAAGACGGGGTTGATGTAATTCCTCAATAGAATAATAAATACAGTAAAAAGAAAGTGTAAAACAAGTGAAATGCCACTGATTTTCAAATTGTTACCAATTTGATATGCAATTTCTGTTTGGTTTCTAATTCATAAAAAGCAAAACTTACACATAATGTGGTGGATGTGAATTGTCAAAGAGTAAATATTTTCTTATACAAGCCAAAGAGATAAAGTGAATAGTTATTTGAAATAGCTTACACCGCAGCAGTGACCGCAGTTCAGCACCAATGACGGAGAAAAAATGTAATCAACAGACACTGGACACGTGCAAACGAAGAAAACAATCCAAATGTTGATATTTATCATGCCAGGTACTTGTTCAAACTAAACAAAACGCTGAGTGAAGCAGCAGACACATCTCCTTAACCATGAAGTGCAAAAAAATGTTTACATCAACGAAAGATGAAACATGTTCCTACCTCGAGAGAAGAATCACAATCTCCAAACACATCAGCAAAGTCACTGGGACTTTTCCTCAGAGTCTGGTCAGCAGGCAGTGTGTTGTCATTGTAAGATGTCACAAACTTAAAGTCACTCGTTCTAGAACCTGTTGTCAGGTAGGCGTCATAATTGTAAGTGCTGCGTAAAGTTCCTGTGCCGTCAACATCTGCGTAATTAGGAGGGAGATAAGCGCTGGGGATGGCGACTGCTCCGTCAAACAACAGTCTGGGCTTTCTCCTGCGACAAAACCTCAAACCCAGGATGATGATGATGAAGGTCAGGAAAAAAGTGGACACAGACACCAGTGCAATGATAAGATAAGAAGTCAGTTTGGAATTCTTCTCATCAGAAGAAATGTCCTTCAGTTCTGTCACCTCAGCCAAGTTATCAGAAATAATTAAATACATGGAGCAGGTGGCAGAGAGAGAGGGCTGCCCGTCATCTTTCACCGCCACAACAAGGTTCTGTTTCATGCTGTCAGATTCAGAAATGTCCCGCTGTGTCCTGATCTCTCCACTGTGGACACCTATAGTGAAAAGTCCTGGATCAGTGGATGTAACTATATGATAGGAGAGCCAGGCGTTCTGTCCGGAGTCCGCGTCCACTGCTATCACTTTGGACACCAGAGAGCCTCCGTGTGCAGCTTTGGGGACCAGCTCAGTCATGAAGGAATTGCCCTCGAGGGCGGGATACAGTATCTGAGGAGAGTTGTCATTCACATCAGATATGAAGACACTGACGGTCACGTTACTGCTGAGTGGAGGAGAACCGTTGTCTCTGGCCATCACCTGGACTTTGAAGTTCCTCAACTGTTCATAATCAAACGATCTCACAGAGTGGATCACCCCCGTGTCTCCGTTCACTGACACATAGGAGGACACCGGGGCACCGTTGACCTCACCAGGTAACAGAGAATAAATCACTGTACCGTTTTGTCTCCAGTCGGGGTCTCGAGCAGTAACGGAACATAAAGTGGAGCCAGGTTTGTTATTTTCAGTCACATATGCGCTGTAGGACTGTTCCTCAAACACAGGTGGGTTGTCGTTGATGTCAGCTACAGATAACTGAATAGTTTTAGAGGAGGACAGAGGTGGAGAGCCCTCGTCAGTGGCACTGAATGTAATGTTGTAATCAGACACTAGTTCACGGTCCAGTTGTCCTGTGGTCACCAGAGAATAATAGTTTTTAATCGAAAGAACTAACTTAAAAGGGACATTTTGCTGAATGGTGCAACGAATCTGTTTGTTTTTCTCTGAGTCTCTGTCCTGCACGTTAATGATGCCCACCTCTGTACCAGGTGTCACATTCTCAGGTATGGGGTTAGTCAGTGATTTCAGGTAAATAACTGGAGCGTTATCATTTACATCAGTGACATCTATTATGACTTTAGCATACGATGTTAATCCCAAACCATCTTTGGCTTCAACTGTCATTTCAAAAAAACTTGTTTCTTCAAAGTCAATTAAAGCAGTAACTGTAATTATTCCTGTATTGGGATCAATAGAAAATGTATTAATTTCGTCCTCAGACATGTGTCCAAAGTCATATGTCACAACTGCATTTACTCCTTCATCTGCATCAGTAGCACTGACAGTAATCACTACAGTATCAGGAGGAGAGTTTTCAGGCAGACTGGCTTTATAAACGGTCTGGCTAAACACTGGGGCGTTATCATTAGCATCCAGCACAGTGACGTGTATGACTACGGTACCTGATCTCTGAGGAGAACCACCATCCAAAGCTGTCAGAAGCAAATTCATCTCTTTTTCTTTCTCTCGATCAAGTGTATTTTCTAACACGAGTTCAACCTTGTTAGTGTCAATAGCCAGAATAAAATTATCGTTCTTTTGTAGGATGTATCTTTGAACCGCATTTTGACCTATATCCGCGTCACGGGCCTCCTCAATGGAGAAGCGGGTACCCCTGACAGCTGATTCGCTAATTTCCATTTCAATCAAATTCTTTTTTAATCTTGGTGAATTGTCATTTACATCTTGAATATTAAGACTAACACGATGAAGCTCCAAAGGGTTTTCTAACACCAAATCTACTCTCAAAACGCACGACGGTTTCTTTCCACAAAGGCTTTCTCTGTCAATTCTCTCTGATGTGACCAAATCTCCGGTGTTCAGATTCATTTCACAGTACCGTTTGTGTGTCCCCTCAAAATCAACACGGGCCTTTCGGGAAGACAAAGTCCTCAAATCAACACCGAGATCCTTCGCTATATTACCAATAACAGAGCCTCGATTCATTTCTTCGGGAATAGAGTAACTCAGGTCTCCATGAACGGCCTGCAGCGTCAGAATAAAGCAAACGAAGCAGAAGATCAGACGAACCGCTAAAAATCCTTTGTCTCCCATCCTGACAAAATAAGGATCCTCCGCTTGTTCAATTTCACAGTCACGGCGAAACAAGAATGAAATCCAAAAAGAGTAAACAATCCGACACGCTACATCAATGTATGCAAAGAAAATGTTCGTGAACAACAGATCCTCTACACAAAACATGCAACTGATTATTGTATTGAGGCTGGAGTGGGAAGTGTACTGTATATTTTCTGTCAACCAACAGCGACACCATGAGTATAGCGACATATTCACACCTGCATGTGTTTTTAATTTTCTTCACAATGGAGGAAGTGGTACTCCCAGCGTTTATGTCAGTCAACAGTTTGACCAGAAAGTGCGACAGCGGAACTAATAACTCAGACAGGCAAACAGTGAAAGGATACACTTATGTCGTTATTTTTTTTAACCCCAAACAATGACAAATTCTTAAATGTCTTCAGTCGTTTTGAATCAAAAGTAACGTTGTTGAACGTAGCAAACTTCAGCACCATGGACAGGGAGGGCGTATACTCGGACTTTACATCAAAGTACGACTGTCAAGTATAAAAAAGAAAAAGTATACGTTTCAAAATCACGCATATTTAGTACCTTCAATACATAAAGATCTGCTCCACAAATTTCTATATGCTTCTTGGTAATTGATTGATATTTGTTACTATTTTATCATGATTTCTAACTGATTGTGAATTGTTATTAAACCTTCTGAAGTTGTACAATTTTAACTGAAGTTATTAAAACAGTAGTATTAATAATAACCAGAACAGAGAACAATAATTATAATAATAATAAGAAGAAAAAGATTAAAAGAAAGCTTACGTTAATGTTTTTATCATGTCATATCACCACAGCGAAAGACAAAACAAAAACCCACTATATCGTTTCATGAACAGTAGTTCTGAACGATGGACATCAATATGCTCGTGCACAGAGGCATAATCAACCATAGGAGCAGCAGAAAGTCAATTAGATGATAATTTAAAAAAAGATATGTAACGGTGGTGACCCATAAAAACGTCCAACATCAAAATATTTCCATGAAGCCCTTTATCTAGTGCAACAGAACATCACCATATCACCAACTCATTTAAGGAAAACTGAAACCATTGTGGAAGAAATTAACATAGAACAGAAATGGGGGAATCGCTACCATCATGGATCCAAGGTTTTACTTTGTGAAATCATATTGAGAAATATAATCAAACAAAAAAAAACACTGACAAACAAGCAAAACACTAAAGAAACCAAGCCTTATGAATCAAAAACGGAACAGCAGATGTGCCATGTACTTTAAAGCTCCTACCTCAGAGGTCTCAAAGTCTTCAAACGGATCAGCAAAGTCACTGGGACTTTTCCTCAGAGTCTGGTCAGCAGGCAGTGTGTTGTCATTGTAAGATGTCACAAACTTAAAGTCACTGGTTCTAGAACCTGTTGTCAGGTAGGTGTCATAATTGTAAGTGCTGCGTAAAGTTCCTGTGCCGTCAACATCTGCGTAATTAGGAGGGAGGTAAGCGCTGGGGATGGCGACTGCTCCGTCAAACAACAGTCTGGGCTTTCTCCTGCGACAAAACCTCACACCCATGATAATAATGATGAAGGTCAGGAAAAAAGTGGACACAGAGACGAGGGCGATGATCAAATAAGAAGTCATTTTGGAATTCTTCTCATCAGAAGAAATGTCCTTCAGTTCTGTCACCTCAGCCAAGTTATCAGAAATAATTAAATACATGGAGCAGGTGGCAGAGAGAGAGGGCTGTCCGTTATCTTTCACCGCAACAATAAGGTTCTGTTTCATGCTGTCAGATTCTGAAATGTCCCGCTGTGTCCTGATTTCTCCACTGTGGACACCTATAGTGAAAAGTCCAGGTTCAGTGGATGTAACTATATGATAGGACAGCCAGGCGTTCTGTCCGGAGTCCGCGTCCACTGCTATCACTTTGGACACCAGAGAGCCTCCGTGTGCAGCTTTGGGGACCAGCTCAGTCATGAAGGAATTGCCCTCGAGGGCGGGATACAGTATCTGAGGAGAGTTGTCGTTCACATCAGATATGAAGACGCTGACGGTCACGTTACTGCTGAGTGGAGGAGAACCGTTGTCTCTGGCCATCACCTGGACTTTAAAGTTCCTCAACTGTTCATAATCAAACGACCTCACAGCGTGGATCACCCCCGTGTCTCCATTCACTGATACATAGGAGGACACCGGGGCACCGTTCACCTCGCCAGGTAACAGAGAATAAATCACTGTACCGTTTTGTCTCCAGTCGGGGTCTCGAGCAGTAACGGAACATAAAGTGGAGCCAGGTTTGTTATTTTCAGTCACATATGCGCTGTAGGACTGTTCCTCAAACACAGGTGGGTTGTCGTTGATGTCAGCTACAGATAACTGAACAGTTTTAGAGGAGGACAGAGGTGGAGAGCCCTCGTCAGTGGCACTGATTGTAATGTTGTAAGCAGACACTAGTTCACGGTCTAGTTGTCCTGTGGTCACCATAGAATAATAGTTCTTAATAGAAGGAACTAACTTAAAGGGGACATTTTGCTGAATGGAGCAGCGGACCTGTTTGTTTTTCTCTGAGTCTCTGTCCTGTATGTTAATGAGGCCCACCTCTGTACCAGGTGACGCGTTCTCAGGAATCGGGTTAGTCAGTGACTTCAGGTATATAACTGGAGCATTGTCATTCAGATCAGTAACATCTATTATAACTTGAGCATATGATGTTAGTCCTAAACCATCTTTAGCTTGCACTCTCATTTCAACAAAACTTGTTTCTTCAAAATCAATCAAACGAGTTACTTTAATTCTTCCAGTTTTGGAATCGATAGTAAATGTATTTATTTCGTCGTCAGACATGTGACCAAATTGATATGTCACATCTCCATTCACTCCTTCATCTGCATCAGTAGCACTGACAGTAATCACTACAGTATCAGGAGGAGAGTTTTCAGGCAGACTGGCTTTATAAACGGCCTGGCTAAAAACTGGGGCGTTATCATTAGCATCAAGCACAGTGACGTGTATGACTACGGAACCTGATCTCTGAGGAGAACCACCATCCGAAGCTGTCAGAAGCAAATTCAACTCTTTTTCTTTCTCTCGATCAAGTGTATTCTCTAACACAAGTTCAACCTTGTTACTATCAACAGCGAGAATAAAGTTGTTGTTATTTTGCAGGCTGTACCTTTGAACCGCATTTTGACCTATATCTGCGTCATGGGCCTCCTCCATAGAGAAACGATTACCCTTGTCAGCTGACTCGCTTATTTCCACCTCAATCACATTTTCTCTAAATTTTGGCTAATTATCATTTACATCTTGTATATTCAGAATAGCACGATGAAGCTCCAGTGGGTTTTCTAACACCACATCTACTTTCAAAACGCACGATGGTTTCTTGCCACAAAGGCTTTCTCTGTCGATTCTCTCTGATGTGACCAAATCTCCGGTGGTCAGATTAATTTCACAGTACCGTTTTTGTGTCCCCTCAAAATCAGCACGGGCCTTTCGGGAAGACAAGGTCCTCAAATCAACACCGAGATCCTTCGCTATATTACCAATAACTGAGCCTCTTCTCATTTCCTCAGGAATAGAATAAC
>NW_025321602.1:0-21775 GCF_019176455.1 Solea senegalensis | reverse complement strand
CGTGTGTGTGTGTGGGGCGATATCAGCGTGTAGCTACAGGACTGTCACTGAGCTCAGCCAGATATCGATGGTTAGAAAGAAGAAACTTAAAGAGGATTAAAGGATAGTTTGAGTGTGTTTGTGTGACGTAACTGACAGAGGAGAGACAACATGGCTGCCATGAATCTCGTGTGTTGTGAAGATGTGAGGTGAAAGAAAGAAGAGATAAAGACAGGGAGGAGGGGTGTCGTCCTCCTGGTGTGAAAGCAGGCAGTGTGTGAGAGGGTGAGGGAGGGGGAGTAAAGAGAGGGAGTGTGTTTGAAGCGAACATGAACAGAGACGTCCTTCATGGTCGAGCTGGCTGAAAGGACTGACCTCTGAACCTGACACACACACACACACACACAGTGACTCCTCCCCCTGTGGTACCTCTGTTTGAAGGCCTTCTCAGCCATGTCTCGAGCAGCTCTCCGGACCTCCTCGGGGACCGCGTCCTTCTCCGCCTGGGACACCTGGTGGACCTTGTGTCCCGCGTCCAGACGATACGGTCCGCCCTTACCGCCGAGACCCGCCGTGTCTCTGCCGCCTGCAGAGGAACAGCAGCATCATCATCATCATCATCACCGTCTGTCGTCATGAGACGACATGAGAGTGGAGGCGACGACATGACGAACACGTGTTACCTGTGCCTCCCGCCCACTGGTTTCCTCCAACATGAGGCGCATTAGCGGCATCAACCTTGCCATGTTTTGGGGCGGAGACATCGAGGCCGCTGTCCCTCTGGATTGTAATCTGTAAAAAGAGAGAGAGGGGGAGGGGTCATGAAGGTCAAGCAGTGAGGAAACAAGACATTTAAGTGAGAAAAGACGTTACAGAAAACCAGTGATTTTAGCTGCTGGTCCTCTGCCGCCTCGTGTGGTCACTCTGTGTCACTGAGATAAATCTGACATGTGAACGTAGTGATGGAGGCAGCAGAGGACCAACAACTCCTGTGTGTGTGTGTGTGTGTGTGTGTGAGATGTTAAAATCACTGGGTTTCTCTGTGAGGTTTGGTGTGAGAGAGTGAGACGCTGACAAAGTGAAGAAATCTTGACTTTTCTGTTAAATCACTAAATAATAAATGTGTCTGTCAGTGAAACGTATTCTTCTTACACCGTACATGTTATTCAATCTCATACAAACACTTTTAACCAGAGAAAAAACACACTTGGCTCGTTTATTCTGTGCTTTTCCAACTCTGTGGTAGATTAGAATATTTCCATTTCTTCACTCTGAGGTTTCAGCAGCATGTGTGTGTGTGTGAGAGAGAGAGACAGAGAGACAGACAGAGAGAGAGAGAGAGAGAGAGAGAGACGCTGTGGTGACAGCTTTAGATTTTTAATCAGAGCCAAAATCAGCACTGTGAGGAGAGAGAGGACAGAGACACACAGGACAGACAAGAGACGAGAGACGAGAGAGGAGGAGAAACTCTGAGGTTCAGCTGTAATCTTTAACATACAGCAAGACATTTAACTGTCTGTCTGTGTGCGTGTGTGTGTGTGTCTGTGTGCGTGCGCGTCTGAGCCGTTTGAACAGAGACTTATCAAAGAAGAACAGAGTGAGGCGTCCTCGTCCTCTGATGTCCAACGGTCCACACACACTTGTACAACAGTCTTAGTAAGGACAGTAATGCATTTCCTGGACCCTTACCTTAACCTTAATCTTAACCACAATTCAAATCTTAGTCCTAAACTTAAGGTTCTGGCTCATTAGGACCAGGTTTTGGTCTCCATGAGGACTCTACTGGTCCTGTGTTTATGACAGAAAATGCAGTTTATGTGCAGATTAAAAACAGAACATCAATTGTTCATTTTGTCTCATGTTTGCTGTAATCTGGTAGATTTGACACTTAAATATCATGTTTTTTTAATCTCAACGCCTTAAAGCTGTAGTACGTACATTTTAAACACAAACAAACAAAAGTCTTTCAACGGAATGTGTGTGTGCGTCAAATAAGAACACACACACATGTATGAATCTGCCGTGTCAGCTCTTTATATTTAGAGCAGATTAGGAGGCTGGACCTGATAAAGGCCAGCTCAGATTATCAGAGATTATCCTCAGATCATAAAACACAGTGTCTCTGTTCCTGTGGATTCACAGTGAAGATGTCATCACTTTAAATCTGTGTTAAACATCCCTGTGTTTAAGTAACACACACACACACAGTTATTATTATCATTATTGTTATTATTATTGTTGTTATTATTATTTATTAAAATGATACACATGTATTTTTAAAATAATCCCTGCAGGTGTCGTCCAAAAGACTGAAAATTCACAATCTGACTCCTGGAGTAAATTGACCGTCAACTCATTTTATAATAGATGAATGAGTTTGAGTGATTTTTAAATCATTAATAATCAACATATTCTGGACCATTAGTGGAGAAAATAATCCATTTATACGACGGCAGATTATCTGACAAACTGACGTCCTCCTGTCACTGTAACATGACACACAGACACAGACACAGACACAGACACACACACACCCCCACACACACAGACACAGACGAGTGTCTCACAGCCTCAGTGAGAACCTGACGCGGGCGTCAGCACTGAAAGCTGCTGTGAGCCTAAAAACAGACACATTTAAAGTGTCACTCATCATGGTTTCAATGAGGAGGAGGAGGAGGAGGAGGAGGCGGAGCCACATTCAGCAGCTCTGCTGTCACCACACGCTGACTGTCGTCTATATACAGAGAGGTGACACGAGCGCGTCACAGGAACAAGGCGCGGGTTCACAGAAGCTGACACCTGAGAGGTGGACTTCCTGTCTGACAGAACACACACACACACACACACACACACACACACTGATGACAGCATCATGCGTGGTGTTAGCGTGTAATCAGAGAGAGGTCACGTGTGTGAGGTGAGGTCCTGTAGGTGAGCCAGGGTGGAGACCTGTTACCTCACCGCGGAGCCATGTCACAAGCTCTCTCTGGTTTCTGAGGTTTCAACAAAAATACCTTCTTTTACACACTATGTTTTATACATATATACATATATGTATATGTATATGCATATATGTATATACATATATGTATATATGTATATACATATATGTATATACATATATACATATATGTATATGTATATACATATATGTATATACATATATACATATATGTATATGTATATACATATATGTATATACATATACATATATACATATATATCCAACTGTCCCTTTAAGAGATCCTTAAATACATATATGTATATATGTATATACATATATACATATATGTATATACATATACATATATGTATATACATATATATGTATATATGTATATACATATATGTATATACATATACATATACATATATGTATATACATATATATGTATATATGTATATACATATATGTATATACATATACATATACATATATGTATATATGTATATACATATATGTATATACATATATGTATATACATATATGTATATGTATATACATATATGTATATATGTATATACATATATACATATATACATATATGTATATACATATATGTATTTAAGGATCTCTTAAAGGGACAGTTGGAGGATTCCACTCAACAAAAATCACTTTAAGTCTACGATATCTATGTCACATGTTCACGTCTTTATCTCACTGCTCTCTGTTCACTGGTTAAAATAAAGCAGAAGAAAATGTTTAATAATCTACAGTAGACATTCAGGATTACTGGATTATTTGCTTGAAAAAGAGACAAAACAAACAAATGTCTCAATCCAGAGACACTTTGGCTCCTCCCACCACAGCTCCACAACAAAAGAGATTCATGTAAATCTGAATGTCCTCACACACACACACAGGAGACATCACTCATCTGTCCACATATAAAACATGTGCTCCTGGCGCTGAGCAGGTGTGTGCAGGTAACCTGTGTGTGACATCATCACATTCACAACACTTCACTGTCAATACTACACACACACACACAGGTTTGTACAGCTATTCTTCTAAGGACTATTCATGGACAGTCTAAACTTTAACCAGTTCTTCTGCTTCATTAGGACCAGGTTTTGGTGACAAGGTCAGAGTTAATGACAGAAATAGAAGTCCTAAAGAGGTAACACATACAAGAACACACACACACACACTGGGATTTACACAGTGGAACAAATGAAGACACATTCAAACATGATTGAAATCACTGGCACTCGTTTTTCTGTTGATGCACATGTTCAAACATTCAGGTACAGACATGTGGGCACGCTGCTTACTGCGCACACACACACACGCGCACACCGCACCACATATGCACACACCGCACACACACACGCACACACACACACACACACACACACACACACACACACACACACACACGCACACGCACAGGGCTGCCACTATTCCTAAATCACTGCAGGCGTCTAAAGGGGGAATCAGAAATTTATGAGGCTGTTAATCCAACACGATGTGGGCCTCAGAGAGAGAGAGACAGAGACAGAGACAGAGAGAGACAGAGAGAGGTGAAGAAAAGAAAAAGAGAGGGACAATAATGAGTTGATAGACATGGGTGAGGGAGGGAGGAGGAGAGACACTGATTCCCACAGTCATAAAAATGAAGTTGTCTCAACTGCACAGAACACAGAGTTCTTACCACTCACTCTCCCACACCAAAGCCCAGAGAGAAAACCAGTGATTTTAGCTGGCGGTGGACACAGGAGCTGCTGGTCCTCTGCTGCCTCGTGTGGTCACTCTGTGTCACTGATTTACATCAAAATAAAGGGTTTCAAAAGCTGAAGTGACAAAATAAGATCATTGAACTGAGTGATGGAGGCAGCAGTGAATCCATAACTCCTGTGTGTGTGTGTGTGTGTGTGATGATGTTAAAATCGCTGGTTTGGTGCAGGGGGAGGAGGGGGAGGAGGGGGAACTTTAGTCCGTCTCACAGTGAGATAAAGACGAGCACATCGCAGATTTAATCTGAGACTTTAGTTTGTGAGATTACTCTCTTACAACCACACTAGAACCTTTAAAGAGAGAGTGAAGCTTCTCTTTGATTTCCTCCTCATTTCACAAACGTTTGCAGCATGAAAACATCAAAGACTGCATGTATGTAATGTAAGACATGTAAACGTGTGGGCTGACACGCACACGTGTTGTGTAAACAGTTCAGAGCTGCGAGCGGACGCACACACGCAGGTATGTTTCACTACAGACGAGCTACTGTTGAGCCAAACACAGAGCACACTGTGTGTGTGTGTGTGTGTGTGACCTTCAAATAAAGCTGCAACTATTAAAGCTCGTAACATCCAAATGGGAACTTTAGTTTAATACTGCATATTGGAAACTTTCCTTGGGAATTATACTACGAATGAACTAATGAACTAACTCTTAAATGTTCTTGAAAATACTGTATATAAGACATAAGATGTATATTGGAGAGAGACAGACCACTTTTATGTCTTTATCTCACTGTTAGACAGACGTTTGCAACAGGAAACTGTAGTTTCACTCTCCCACACCAAACCTCATAGAGAAAACCAGCGATTTAACATCACACACACACACACACAGGACTTGTTGATCCACTGCTGCCTCCATCACTAACTTCAGTGTCACTGATTGACCTCAGTGACTTAAAGTGACCACACGAGGCAGCAGAGGACCAGCAGCTTCTGTGTCACCGTGAGCTAAAATCACTGATTTTCTCTGTGGACTTTGGTGTGAGAGAGAATCAATCATTCCTGTGGAGGACGAGGACATTTAGATAAAAGACGTGATTCACATGAATCTCTTTTGTTGTGGAGCTGTGGTGGGAGGAGCCAAAGTGTCTCTGGATTGAGACGTTTGTTTGTTTTGTCTCTATTTCAAGCAACTAATCCAATAATCCCGAGTGTCAACTGTAGATTTTTAAACTTCTTCCTTCAACAATCTTATCTGTGCGTCACATGAAGCGTGAAGTGTTGAGTCTCCTCTCGCTCACAGATGAACAGATTAGAACTCTGCTTCCGACATTTACCAGATTATTTTTTACAAAGAATTCATCTGTCTGTGTGTGTGTGGGCGCACGTTAACAATGGTGTCTCAGTGTGTTGGCCGGAATGTTCTGACCCATAGTGAGGGGGTCAAAGGTCACGCATCACCAGCACAAAGCTCGTCCACTCATAAACGCCGGATATCGTAAAAAAACAAACAGGAATGTGTCAGGAGTTAATGTATTCAGCCTGACTGAGGCATGATGGGACATTAGTGTTAGTACTGCAGCTCACTGCTGCCCCTCAGTGGTGGGTGAGCGGTACTGCGGCGTCACACAGTCACCTGCACAGGTCTGCCGTCCTCTGACCCGATCATGTTCCTCCACTCCATCAGAGAGCGCTGCAGCGTGTCCAGACCCGTCTCCCACAGACGCACGCACCCGCCCACGTCCACCGTGACCACGCCCCCGGAGCCCAGCGGCGCCATGACGACGTCCGTCTCGGACAGTCTGGACAGCCAGCTGGTGTACGGCGACACGGTCGTCGACCTGCCGGTCACAGAAAGACGAGCAGGAGGGTTAGAAAACACACGTTTTAATCTGTCCACACCAAACCCCATAGAGAAAACCAGTGATTTAAGCTCACTGACACACAGGAGCCGCTGGTCCTCTGCTGCCTCGTGTGGTCACTTTGTGTCACTGAGGTCAATCTGAATACAGGATTTTAAAAGCCGAATTGAATAAATCAGACATTTGAATTTAGTGACGGAGGCAGCAGAGGATCAACAACTCCTGTGTGTGTGTGTGTGTGTGTGATGTTAAAATCACTGTTTTCTCTATGGGGTTTGGTGTGGGAGAGTGAGTGCTTTACAAACTTGACTTTTCTTGTCAGAAAATGTTGTTTCACACTGAGATTAAGCATCAGAAATATTCTGAAGATGACATAAATATAATCTGGTGGGTGTTTTTTTAATCCTGTTTCCACTGAGAAAAATAAACAGAAATCAAACAACAACAGAAACATAAAAGATTCAGTTTCAAACCTCATAGAGTAAAAAGGATAAATGCAGTGCTGTGTGTGTCCAGTAGGTGGTGTGAGAGGACAGACAGTGAGACACAGGTGTGTGTGTGTGTGTGTGTGTTGACCTGGGGACAGGGATGTACTTGACTTTTTTAGAGGTCAGATCTGTGACCTCCAGGTACGCAGCCACCATGGGGGGCGTGGCCTCTGTGTGACAAACAAACGACGACAGTGTCACTGTGAATTCATGTCAAACTTGTTCATATGTTTTTTATGGTGGTGATGATGGTGAACTCTGACCTTTGGGGTAGACCTCCTTCAGCGGCACCTTGGTGGGCGGCAGCGCTCGGACGACCTGATTGGCCGAGAGCAGACTGACACAGTTGTGTTGTTTGGGCGCGGACGAGCGGACTCCGCCCCTGAGGAACATATGAGCGCCGCCGTCGCTGCTCTTCATCGCCGCGAGGTCGTCAGGTCTCTTAAAGCTGTACACCTCGTTCGGAGACTGCGGTCAGAAAGTGTCACACGTTCATAATTCACATTATATTGTTTAAATTCCGTCGATATTCTGGTGCATTTTCTTTTTATTTGATCAGATTTTTTTATTGTGCGTTATAATTATTATAATTACTATAAGTATTACTGCTTACCTATTTCTTTTGTTCTTATGTTTTCGTACAGTACACTCTGCATGTATAATTATATATTTGTTTTTATTGCCTTTATTTCTGACTGATTTTGCTGCTTTACCATCATGGGACTAATAAAGGTCTATTTTATCTCATCGCTTATTAATCGACTTAAACAGAGAGTTTTTTATTCTGATTCTAGTTTTTTGTGTCTTCACTGATGTCATTGTGACCTTTGACCTTTAGCTACTGACTTCTCAGAAAGGTCTAATCACTGTGGAGTTCAACTGAACGTCCACGTGATGAAAGATAGATATTCTAAAGAAAGATAGTGTTTACAAGGCAAAACCAAAGCCACCTTGCCCTTTGACCTTTGACCAAAGAAAACTTCACCTGTGTATCCAATTAAACCAAATATGTTGAAGTATCTCCATAAAGAAAAGTTTAAAAGGAAGATCTTTCTCCTTGTAAAGTCTATTTAAAAGAGTGAAGAACACGTGGACTGTTGTGTTAACATCTCACCATCAGGTCAGGAAATCCCACCACGACCTGAGCGAAGGAGCCGCTGTCGGCGACGACGCGGTTCGGTGAAACGATCTTCTGGTCCAGAGCGGCGCTCAGGTTCTCGTTAGGAAGCTGCTCACAGGAAACCATCTGAGGGACGGACGCCTCGGCTGTGAGGAGGAGCAGGAAAGAGAAAAGATGTTGAGATCATGGATGAGCTCACTGCTCGACCTCTGACCTCTGCACTGATCCGTTACACGACACTTCACGTCGTCCTGAGTGATATGAATATTGATCTGAAGCAGAGGACAGATTCTCTGTGAGGTGGTGTGGACATGTGTCTGCCTGAGGACACATCCGTCTGTTGTGACGTCTTAAATAAAAGCTCCAGAGAAGCAGGACGATGTCGTCCGTACCTGAACTGACTCCGTGGCCGGAGCTGAGCGGGTCGTCGCTGACGCTGTGGAGCTGACACACTCCAGAGTCTTCAGCCGCCATGTGCACGGGCTTGGTCAGCAGGAACTTCCTGTTTCAGAGAAACAAACATCATCGTCGTCCACTTCAAACTACAGGACGTTGAAGTCCTGTAGATGTGATGTTTCCCTGTGAGAATACAGGGACTGTTGTGCACATCGATAATTCAAAGTTATCTTCTTTACTTCCAGCACCAGCTACAACTGCCTATGCGACAAAGAAACTCCCCAAAATATGGAAAAAAGGAACAATGGCGTCACAAATATTAGTATTTTTAACAATCTGTAAATGAAAGTCAATCCTGCTTCATTCACTGTGAGATTGCAGTGACTGTGATAAAGGAGAGGAACAACGACGACGATGAATAAACCACGTCTTTCCTATAAGAAGCAGCAGAACACTACGAACAGACGAGCTTCATAAATATATTACATCATTAATTAACATGTCACTCTCTCACACCAAAGGCCACAGAGAAAACCAGTGATTTTAACGTCACACACACACAGGAGGTGTTGATCCACTGCTGCCTCATCACTAAGTTCTAACATCTTTGTTTAGATTTAGTTCAGTGACACAAAGTGACCACACGAGGCAGCAGAAGACCAGCAGCTTAAACCACTGGTTTTCTCTATGGGGTTTGGTGTGGGAGAGTGAGTGCTTTACAGACAGTCTGACAGTGAAATAAAGACGTGATCATGTGACGTAGACACCACGTGACCTCAGCTGTAAGACATTTCCAGCGTTTAGCGGTGAATGAGCGGCGTTTTTTACTTGTTGGTGTCGCTCTCCAGCAGAAGCCAACGATCCTCTGCCACCAGGAACACGGACGTCACGTTGATGGGGAGAGAGATGGAGTGAACCTGGCCCTCCAGCACGTCCAGCACCTCCAGCGAGCTTCTGCGCACACACACACACACACACACACACACACACACAGACGCTCAGACGCGGTCGCACGACTGTTGTGACGACAGTGTGATGAACGATGACGGTGTCACTGACCCGCCCTCCTTGTAGAAGAGAAGCCAGTTTCTGTGCGAGAAGTCACGGCACATTTTAAAACCTCCCTGAAACACAGACACACAGAAGCATGTGACGCACAACAACGACAGAAAGAGCGCCCTGGATGTCATGTGACCTGACGAACTGATTAGACCTCATGCTCATACCGCCCCCCTGTGGTTCTCATGAGTATGTAAAACGGCCGAAGACGACATTCTTCCAGAACCTGCAGCTTTACGACAAACGCTGACAACACATCGCAATAAAAACACGCCTGTGGTTTCCATGACTGCGTCTTCTCTGCAACACTGTGTTTCATGGCAGGATGGCGTCTCTGTGGTTGTGTGAGCACAGACACGTCACGTGACCTTTGACCTCTGACCTGTGTGTCTTTACTGCTCCACCAGTTGGACGCTGTGGACGCAGGAGGATCGTTGTCTGGAGACAACATGAGTCTCCGCACGGCACCGGATCCTAAGTCCAGGAGGAGAATGGTGTTACTCTGGAGGAGGAGCAAGAGGAGGAGGAGGAGGAGCAAGAGGAGGAGGAGGAGAGAAGTGTGACACTGTAAGAAACACAGCCAACAGAGGGCGCTCTTCTCCTGTAGGAGGAGCAAGAGGAGGAGGAGGAGAGAAGTGTGACACTGTAAGAAACACAGCCAACAGAGGGCGCTCTTCTCCTGTATGTGCATCTGCGTGTGTGTGTGTGCGTGCGTGCGTGAATAGATGCGTCGCGTCGACTTGACCTACTCCTCGTGCAGGACCACCTGTGTGTGTGTGTGTGTGTGTGTGTGCGTGTGTGTGTGTGTGTGTGTGTAATGCGTGTGTGTGCTGACCTGCTCCTCGTGCAGGACCACCTGTGTGTGTGTGTGTGTGTGTGTGTGTGTGCGTGTGTGTGTGTGTGTGTGTGTGTGTGTGTGTGTGCTGACCTGTACAGAACCACCTGTGTGTGTGTGTGTGTGTGTGTGTGTGTGTGTGTGTGTGTGTGTGTGTGTGTGTGTGCTACCTGCTCACTGCCTGCAAGCCACCTGTGTGTGTGTGTGTGTGTGTGTGTGTGTGTGTGTGTGTGTGTGTGTGTGTGCGTGTGTGTGCCTGACCTGCTCTCGTGCAGGACCACCTGTGTGTGTGTGTGTGTGTGTGTGTGTGTGTGTGTGTGTGTGCGTGTGTACTGACCTGCTCCTGAGAACCACCATGTGTGTGTGTGTGTGTGTGTGTGTGTGTGTGTGTGTGTGTGTGTGTGTGTGTGTGTGTGTGTGCGTGTGTGTCTGCCTGCTCCTGTGCAGAACCACCTGTGTGTGTGTGTGTGTGTGTGTGTGTGTGTGTTGTGTGTGTGACCTGCTATGCAGGACCACCTGTGTGTGTGTGTGTGTGTGTGTGTGTGTGTGTGTGTGTGTGTGTGTGTGTGCGTGTGTGTGTGGCCTGCTCCTGTGCAGGACCACCTGTGTGTGTGTGTGTGTGCGTGTGTGCGTGCGTGAGTCTGCGTCATGATGCGTCGCGTGCTGACCTGCTCACTTGCAGACCCACCTGTGTGTGTGTGTGTGTGTGTGTGTGTGTGTGTGTGTGTGTGCGTGCGTGTGTGTTGTGTGCTGACCTGCTCCTCGTGCAGGACCACCTGTGTGTCCAGTGGACTTCCCAGTGGAGCCACAGTAACGAATGGCTGCCACACGCCACTGATGGTCCTCGGGAAGACGTCGTACAGCTCGATGAAGCGGATGGCGTCGGCGCGCTCCTTCATGGAGTACAGTGACACGGGGTTACACGTGGCCATGTACAACACATCTGTGATGATTCAGAAGAAGACAGCGCGCATATCAACATCTGTTCATCACATGATACCATGTTCACATAAGAATTGTGTTCTTCTGGCCTGTAAATCTAGTTTTTATGTTGGTATTTATGAATGAAATCTATACCAGGTTACATGTGTAACTCTTTAACAACACATTCATCACTTCATCTCACTGTGACACAGAAGTTTGTAAACCACTCACTCTCCCACACCAAAGCCCAGAGAGAAAACCAGAAAAGCATTTTATTAAGCGGCAAAAATCCAAACCAAACATTTCACTCTTTTAATAAGTGAATGAGTGAATGTTCTATGACGACACAAACAGAACACAAATACTGTCTCTAGAGACGTGTGTGTGTACCTTCTTTGGTGATGACATCACAGATGATGTTGACCTCGTTCATAGGGATCTGAAAGTGACTTTTCTCCTCACTGAAACTCAGAGCTCTGCTCTCCTGTGGGTGACAGGGAGAGGTGTGGACACGCAGGAACACAGGGCCCTGTGACACACGCACGCACGTCATCAGTATATTATTGTGTCTTAATTGTGTCAGGTGTCTTGATTGTCATTGTGTGCAGTTGTGTGTGTAGTATTATTGTGTCTGTGTGTGTGTTGTGTGTAGTATAATTGTGTCTTGTGTGTAGTATATTATTGTGTCTTGTGTGTAGTATATTATTGTGTGTTGTGTGTAGTATAATTGTGTGCTGTGTGTAGTATAATTGTGTGTTGTGTGTAGTATAGTTGTGTCTTGAGTGTAGTATAATTGTGTGTTGTGTGTTGCACCTTGACGTGGACGTTGTGCGTCTCCGTGGGACAGAGAAGTTTCCGTCGAGCGTTTCCACTTTGATTGACGGTCCAGTAACCGCTCATCTTCACCTCGGGCAGAGGTAACCTGGAGGAGGGGGAAGAGGAGATGATGACGATGATGATGATGTGAATAACCTGATAAATAAAGTGTTATCCTCTCAAATATTCATCATTTTATTCAACTGTTTAATCTTTTATAAACTTTTATCTGTACGTGAAGTTTTTCATCTCAGTCATGGATTTTTATCTTCTGTTTATTGATTATCACTTTATTTATTATTTAACTCATTTCTCTCTTAATAAAGTGAAAAGTTTTTGTTATTAAATGAGAAGAATCCTTGTATTATCATATTTTTATATACATATGTAAGTAGTGTTCAAAAGACCCTTAAAAGTAAAATGCATTATTATTATTTACACCTTTATCATATATATCATGCTGGATTATATATGTATAATCCAGTTTTATAAAGTCTTAATCCCTGGAGGTTAAATGTTGGCTCAAACGTAGCATAAAGAGATTCTTTTACAAATCTGATCGTCTGTAAAAACATTTTAAATTCACTTTATTTTTCTGAGGAAATGACAGTTTATCTTTAACTTTGAACAGAGATTGTAGTTTTAACATGTTGTGTGTAAATGGAGAAATTATTATTATTATTATTATTATTATTATTATTAATAATAAAAACAAACTTCATTTAATGTCAAATAAAGAGAAACATTTGGAGTTCCTGACGTTTAAAGATTATTATTATTATTAATAACACTATTTTAAAGGTACAGAAACACTTGAGATCAAATTGACGTCCTGGATTAAATCAATCGGAGCTGAAACTGTGTGTGTGTGTGCAGATGTTGTGATGAATCACAGCTGGACTGCAGCCACCACTTCATTGCGGCCTGCAGGTGGCGCTCAAACACAAACACACACACACACACACACACACACACACTGGCGTAAGAAGGTTTTTCTGCCCTAAAATGGAAATGAAGAGAAAATCGAATGTAAACAAAGACGTCGTCTTTAAAACAAACTCATGAGGAGGAAAATGTTTGTTTCTGCCTGTTTATGAACCAATGAATGAATGAATGGATGAATGAGTGAATGAATTTCTGGGTAAAATGAAACCACAGGAGACAGAAGAAACAAATATTTTCCTTTATTGAGACGACGTCAGTGCTGCTGGACACTTCACTGAAGTCTCAGTGTTTCCACGGCAACAACCGACTCTACGAGGACATGACAAGTCTAATCTAATCTAATCTATGTGAGGATTATCAAGATTAAATTAATAACGATTTAAAACATTTTAAATTCACTTTATTTCACATTTAAATAAGAAGAAAATGTATTTTTTGAGGAAATAAAAAGTCACAGTTTGATTTTGGAACTTAAAGAAAAAAGGAAATTAGATAAAAAATAATGTTTTTTGCTTTAAATTATTATTAGTCATGTATCATTTTAAAAAGTCTCCATTTAAACAAAAATACACAAATTGCAATTAAAATTATTGTATTTTATTTGTTTGCAACGATTGGAATTTGAGTTTTTTTTTGTTTGCTATACTGTCCGTGGGCGGGGCTTAAGAAGCTGCCTGCTGATTGGCTGCTGAGTTTTGGAGCGGAAGGAGACGACGCAAACCAATGGAGTACAGAAAGAAGGTCAATCTGGGACGGTGGGCGTTTCGAGTAACCATGGCGATAAAAACTGCCGAAAAAACTGTCCACATACACATGAATGGGAAACTCCGCCCAGTCTGGAGCGTCACAGTGTCGGCGTCAAACGTTAAACGGATCACGAGACTCGAGACTTTCCTCACATGAATTCTAGTTTTGATACATATTACGGTTTTTAAACAATCACCTGTTGGGCACAAGCGTTTGAAGGGGGAGGGGCCTGTTTAAGTTTTAAAGGTTTGCCATGGAATTTTCTAATCCCACTTGTCAGTGCGGTGTCAGACGTCAGCGAGGAGAAATTTAAGAGTAAACGTCTGTTTCGCACTCATTTTAAAAGATGGAATCATTTATTTTATTTGTAATTTGTGTATTTTTGATTTTGTGGTTGATTTTACTTTGTAGTGAAAATGTGTTGACCTCTGACCTCTGAACAAAAGTCCAGTCATGATCAGAATGGTCCGGGTGTGTGTGTGTGTGTGTGATGGGATGATAGCCCCGCCCCCTCCGCGCTGTCTTACTCCTTTGCCAGACTGACAGACGAGGCCTTGGCTCCGATGGGAATGCCGTGTTTGTGCAGAGCCTCGATCAGAACCTCACGCACGTCTTTGTTGTAAGAATCAAAGTCAAAGACGTTCCTCAGCACGCTGGATAATCCCTCGCTGGGAAACCTCTGCCACACACACACACACACACACACAGAGGAGAGGGTCAGATTAGAAATCATCTGAGGCTGCAGAATCCTGTGTGTGTTACAGTAACAACTGTAAACGACAACAATAATCTGTCATTTGAATCATCGTCTGTTTCAAACTGGATTAAGAAACAGATTAAAGTGGACTTTAATGACAATAACATGTTCCCTGACCTTTGATCTGACAGACCAAAAAGGTTTAAGAAAAATAATCCAGCCTAGATTATGTGTGTTATGAGGATCATAAAAAAAAAACTGTCAATAAACTGATTCACAATCAATAAAAGACTGTGTGTGTGTGTCTCCCTCTTCTTCTCTAATCTGTGTCTCACCTCCTTGTTAATCTGGTCCCTCGCTGTTTTACTTTATTTTAATCTCATATTATCAAAGACATTCTGTCATGTCAGATTTCTTTCTTTTACTTACTGAAGTATACTTTAGTTTTCTTTAATGTAATTTCTTTGTGTTTTAAAGAACAAAACAGTCAGATTAGATTTACAGGATTATCTGAAGTTAAAGTCACTGACAGATTATTTTTGACTGTGTGAAGTTTTCTCTCCTGCTCGTGTTTCTACGACCACAACGAAAACAACTCTCGGTATTGTCGCCGTTCAGGTCAGTGGGCGTGTCTCGGTAGCCCCTCCCACCTGCAGGTGTCTGACCACGTTGACCACCTCCCTGGTGGAGTACGGGTACGTGATGGTTCCCTGGTCGGCCATGGAGCGCAGCTCCCCGAATGCACACACCAGTCTGCGCAGTGTGGCGTCGGGGACGTCGGGACCGTACCGCTTCAACATCGCAAGCTCCGCCTCCGGCTGAGGGTTATCCACCGCGTGGCAACTGAAGATATCACCTGGAACACACACACACACATTCATCATCTCATGACGTTTGAGTTCATGAGTGAGATTATCGTTTTGTTTTTTTTTACCTAAAGCTCCAAAGAAGTCGTTTCCCAGGAACGGGAACCCGGGTCGGTTTGCCAGGACCAGCATCCTGAAGTCTGGGTGCATGATTACGGAGTTAGGTCTCCTGTCGGCCTCACGAGGATCTGAGACGTGACGACACGCACACGCACACACACACACACACACACAGTTTAGTGTAAAGTGTTAAAATGATAAATGAGCGTCTCTACTGCCCTCTGTGGTCAGACACCAGCTACTGCAGTGCACAAATAAAGGGAATACTGAGCCTTTATGAGTCATTACAGAGTAATTATTGGACTTTTTTATTAAGTTAAAGGAACATTCCTTATGAATATGAAATAAAAAGGTCTTATTGTGAAGTTTCAGAAACATTTAGAAATGATGAGTTATTAAACTCTTCTATGGTGTGCAGCACTGTGGTCGTTGTCAAGGGCTTTATAAATAAAGTTAGATCGTTTAATGATGTCTACACAGAGGAAAATGGATTTTAGCAGAAAATGTAAGAAAAAAATAATGAAGGATTATTATTGTTGTTGTTATATGTGTGTGTGTGTTTGTGTGTACCTGAGATGATTCCGTCCATCAGCCAGGATCATCTCTCCACTCCACCAGAGTTTCAGGATACAGGTGGCGTTGTGGGAGCTTTTCAGGTCACTAATATGTGACCGTGTTTCACTGCCTTCACCTACACACACACACACACACACACACACACACACACACACACACACGTCAAAGGTTACTTGTGTAGAAGTTAAATCCTGTAAGTGTAATGATTGTGTGTGTGTGTGTGAGTCACTGACCAGTGGAGAGTCCTCATAGATGATGACACCGTCTCTGACTGAAGGCTGCAGAGTCAGAGTCTGGACAGTTGTGTCTCTGAGACAAACAGAGGACACACAAACAGCAGGTTTAACACACTCACACATGCATCACAGACATGTGTTTGTGTTACAGTGATGGAAGGAAGACGAGAACCGTCATGTGATCGCCACAAAACAAGATGAACACATGAAGCAGTGATTATCAACGGTAACATCCAAAAATAATCCCTTCACTCTCTCTCTTCATCCCTCGTTCCCTCACTGTGTGACCTGAGCTGTTGTCCTACTTCCATCCTTCTGTCTCACTCTCTCTCTGTGAACACAACTGTCTCACATGGACTTATTCATTGATGTGTCACTGAAGTGCAGAGATAAACTCTTAATAATGATAGAAACGTGTTAATAACGGTTTAATATTTGAACACGTACACAGGCTCAGTGTATTTGACATTAAATGATTATTTTATTCAAGAATATGTTTTATTTTGAATTGACTGACTCACATGACAAATGAAGATTAAAGGATTATTTTATTTGAGAATCAGACTTTTTCCTCCTGATTCTTATTTAAATGTAAACATTCAGGATCAATAAGTGTGACCTCGTTCTCCAGAGTATTTATAGAAGCAGTGAACCTGATTTAACCACCACTTCTTCTCCTTCTTCTTGACTGTGAGCGTGATCATGTGACGTCCTGGTTCTGGTGAGCGATGGCCTCGTTTACGGAGAACTAAAATAGTTTGTGCTGCTCTCAGAAGACGAGGACGAGGTCGGAGGAAGAACACGCTCCTACAGTAAATGTTTACTGGTGAAAATCCTCATTATTTACACAAACACTGTGAACGTTCACTGAACATGAATCATTCAGAAATATTCCTGATGGTTACTGATCATCAACTGTAAAGGTGAAGTTAGTGTTTGTGTTTTCTTATTAAACACCAGTGACGGCTCTGACCTGTGCAGCTGCAGATACTCTCTGGGTCTGTTGAGAAGATGCAGGAACCGGTCCACGATTTTATTCTTCCCAACGCCCTGAGAACGTGTTTAAAACAGAGGAAATACAAGTGAACGAAAGGATCATAATATATGACAACATATAAAAGGAACTGTCCGTTCTCTGGGACTCTCCGTTCTCTGGGACCGTTCGTTCTCTGGGACCTCCGTTCTCTTGAACCGTTCGTTCTCTTGGACGGTTCGTTCTCTTGGACGGTTCGTTCTCTTGACGGTTCGTTCTCAGGTACTTTGTTAGTTCTCTTGGGTGGTTCTGGGACTGTCCGCTTTCTCTGGGGCTGTCTGTTCTCTGGGACGTTAGTTCTCTGGGACCTTTGTTCTCTGGGACCTTTGTTCTCTGGGACCGTTCGTTCTCTCACATCGTTCACTCAGACTGTTCTCTTGGACTGGACATTTGCCAAGTATACTTTATCTGAAAACCATTATCATCCCATGACCTCTTTGTGTGTGTGTGTGTGTGTGTGTGTGTGTTCAGGATCAGAGTTCTGTTTACAGTTCCTTTCACTGTGATCACATGACACCATCAAAACACTGATGATTCTGCTGTAGGTGCTAATACAAGGATGTTGTGTGTCAAAGAACAAAGTGATGTGCTCATTGAAAACGATGAAAGGTTCAGCAGTTGTGCGTCGCTCACCTGGTTTCCCACCAGCAGGAGGTGCTCTCCTAACAGGAAGTCCTTCAGCATGTCCTCCATCACCATCATGTGCTGCAGAAACATGTATGTAAACAGTTATAACATGACACGGACACGTGGACACTGTGTGTGTGTGTGTGTACGTGAGGACGGAAAGCAGGTCATCGTAAAAGTAGGACATCGTCCCGGTTCTTCATCCTCTTCCTCTGTTATTTCAGTCTCCAGCACAAGCAGAGAATGAGGACAGAGAGAGAGAGGGGGAGAGAGAGAGGGAGAGAGAGAGGGAGGCGGTAAATCTGGGTCACATGTCAGTGTCGTTCATGAAGCTGGTTCTTCTCTGAGTTCTCTGAGGTTCTGTCACAGTGATCACAGGCCTGGTTCGGTCATGACATCATCTGGAAAAATCTGAACTGTTTTTAATAAAAAAAATCCTACTGGAACTTCAGAGGCGTCGCCTAGTGGACCGTACCAGCTGTCAATCAAACTCAGGTGTGTCGTACTTTTACTCTATCGTCCATTTTCCTCTAAACATGAATCATGTTCTGTCAAAGAAGAGCTGAAACTAGTAAGACCATTAACGCGCCAGCAGAGTCCCCCCCCGGTGGCACTTTTATTTTTCAGATCCCGTCACGTCAACAGTACGTTTGCGAGTGTGTTGTTTTTTTACGTGTGATCACCTGAGGGTTGTCGTAAAACAGCACGTCTGGAACCTTCATTTTCTCATCAGGGTTGTAGACGGGAGCCGACACGTTACCGATCGTCAACACGCCGTCCTTCAGCGAACCTGAGGACGTAGAGAGGACAGAGGGACAGACGCAGGGTTATGGATTTAATCATCTGTCATATCTAACAGCTCAGGCGATGTCACAAACACGTCTGAGTTTCCTCTCAAGTCGGATTTCCAACCTCACAAACCCCGACACACACACACACACACACTCGCTAACTGGGCTACGTTTACTGCTAACGCCACTTCTGTCGTATTTGTTTCACAGTAAATCAGTCGCACACGTAGTGCTGTTCATGTATTTATCCTTTTCTCGATGTATATCCCACAAACAGCGCTATTAACGACTGGAATTGCTAACAGTGGCTAACAGATGAGTCTGCGTCCTTGGTTAACTCAAAAAAGAGTGTTATACAGATAAACAAGTTGAATGTTTAAAATGTTTTATGTAGGAAACTTACAGGTGTAATCACGCGCCTCACTGGGACCTGGTTTTTCTTGTATGGAGCCGTTAGCGAGGCTCTTCTCCAGCGAGGCTCGAGCTAAACTGGGCAGAAACCTACGACGACAACAACAAACAAAGACAAATAAAAGTGTGTTCTTGTGTTTATTTTCTCTTTAGGACCTCTTTCTGTCATAAACGCTGACCCTGTGAGACCAAAACCTGGTCCTGATGAGGCAGAACCTCATTTCTGAGGAACTGGACTAAGGACTAATGTTTGAATTGTGGTTAAGGTTAAGGTTAAGGTTAGTTATTAACTGGTTCTAATAATAGTGATAATCGGAGTTCCCACACCTTGGTTGACATCAAATTCAAGGGCTTTTCAAGGACTTTCCAGGACCAAATCCCTCAAATTCAAGGTGAGAATGTGCTAACAAGGCTTAAAAAATGAGGACAACTTCATCAACATTCAAGGATTTCAAGGACCCATGGGAACCCAAGTCAAGGCAGAGTCCTTAAAGGATAGCTGCACAGACCTGTGTGTGTGTGTGTGTGTGTGTGTGTGTGTGTGTACCTGGACAGACAGGCCTTGTTGACAGCGTGAGCGATGCTCTCCTCAGGATACTGAGAGAGACGACGACAGATCCTCAGCAGCTGTCTGGTGGACAGAGACGAGGCCAGAGACTGGGCCTGAAAACACACACACACACACACAATAAACTATTAGATAACACACAGTGTGTACATATGTATGTAAAGACAACACACACACACACACACACACACTTACAGTGGGGTCGTTAGTCTTGCGTAGAGTGTGTGTGAGCTGCAGGAGCTGCTCTGCTGCTTCTGTGGGAACATTAGGAGTCTGACAGAGAGGAAGAGTGATGAAGAGGAGAGTCATGGAAACATGGTTGATCATACAGTATTCCTACTATTATGAAAAACGTTAGCAACATTAGCTCTAATAAAAGATTCAGTCCGTATCTTAGCAAAATTAACTTTGGTCTGTACCGTAGCAATATTAGCTTTGGTAACAGATTCTGTCTGTACCTTAGCAAAATTAGCTTTGGTTCATATCTTAGCAACATTAGCATTGGTAACAGATTCTGTCTGTATCTTAGCAACATTAGCATTGGTAACAGATTCAGCCCGTACCTTAGCAAAATTAGCTTTGGTCTGTACCTTAGCAACAATAGCTTTGGTCTGTAACCTATCAAAACGACCTTTAATTACAGATTCTTTCCATATTTTAGAAACATTAGCTTGGGTAGCAGATTATGTCCATATCTTAGCAACATTAGCATTGGTCTGTACCTTAGCAATATAAGCATTGGTAACAGATTATGTGTGTATGTGTGTGTGTGTCTCACCAGTCCCTGTATGAGGCCCATCTCCTCTGCTTTGGCCAACGGAGGGACAGTGTGGTAGAAGAACATGGTGAGCTGTTCTGGGCCCAACCACTGCTGACCTCTGCTGCCGCCACCTCCTCCTCCCCCTCCTCACCGCTGCTGCCACCAACAACAGGAGGCTCAGCCAGGGCCAGAACCCTGAACGAAGGGTGCACGGGGAAGACAGACCTAAAAAAAAACCAAACAAAGTCCGACACAGTTACACAGCGCCAGAGGAACAACATCTGTTCTCCTGTGTTTGTGCAGGTGCACAGACGTGTGTGTGTGTGTGTGTGTGTGTGTCCCACCCAATCTATGTCAGGGACAGCAGCGTGTCCTCTGACAGCTGTCTGTGAACGCTTTGATTCAACACGACAGCAAAGTCCATTTCAATCACTCGGCGCCGCAGCAGGACGGGATAAATTTACACCAATGTGGGCGTGAACCGTCCCTGACCGTCTCCACAAGACTGTGTGTGGGAAGACGCTTCATACATGAAGACATCACAGGCTGTCATTATTGGGCTTTTTCTGAAGTGTGGTCGTACGAGGCTCTGACATATAATGGGCATGGACTGCTCTGTGTGTGTGTGTGTGTGTGTGTGTGTGTGTGTGTGTGTGTGACAGCCGGTGGGGACGCAAAGACTCGCCTAATAAAATCTACGATATCTTAAGAACATGAGACAGATTTTTCCAACAGGAAACTGAAGTCTGTAAAACACTCACTCTCCCACACCAAACCCCATAGACAAAATCAGTGATTTAAGCTCACGGGGACACAGGAGTTGCTGGTCTACTGCTGCCTCGTGTGGTCACTTTGTGTCACTGAGGTTATCAGAATGATGGACTTCAAAAGCCGAACTGACAAAATCAGACATTAGACCTTAGTAATGGAGGCAGCAGTGGATCAACACCTCCTGTGTGCTGTGATATAAAAAAAAATGAGTGAGTGGTTTACAAACTTCAGTTTCCTCTTTTTAAGTCTGTCTCACAGTGCGATAAAGACGTGAAACTTATTGGTTTACAAACTTCAGTTTCAGTACACAAAATGTAAAATCTGCATTTTTATGGTGAATTCTTGGACAAACATAAATGGCATGAGGAGGAACAATCTTGTCATGTGTTCATTATTGATATTGTGAAGTCGATACATTGTGCTCTGGAAGAATCCAGGATCAGTGTTTGGTCTGAGCCACATGAGCGAAGAAAGAGGAAGTGGGTTCACTTCAGACCAGATGCTGCACCACAAACATCCTTCCTG
>NW_025321601.1:0-24662 GCF_019176455.1 Solea senegalensis | reverse complement strand
CACGATCATTAAAACAGCTGGTGAACTTCAGCGCCGTCCTCTCAGTTTCTTACAGTAGCCTAAAACGGCTGAGCTACGCAAGAAACTCACTAGTTTGTTCCTAGCGGCAGAAAACACCACCTTCCCCATAACAGCTGTAAAAACATTATATATTAATTTTTTTTTCCCAACCTAAAATTTGTCAATCTTTTAAAACTACTTCAGCCTGAAACATGAGTATCAAATATTTGTGAAACTTTAACCCTTTAAAGGTTTGTTTCCATAACGCCACTGTTTTTCTTTCTGAAAAAAAAAGGAAGTTCAACGTATCCAGCCTAGGGGCACACCCGACACTTTGAAGATCTATCGATCCAAGGATTTTCTGAAATCTCAAATCTTTCAAATAAGTATTTATGACTCAGGATAAGTTAACTAACCGCAGACTTTCACCTAAAAGCTTTAGCCTCCTGATTTGTTAAGTACTTTGTAATGTGACCTTTGAAAACTGCTCTACAAAGTTTATGTGTGTGTGTGTGTCTGTCATTGTCCTCACTGTCACTGTAATCAGTGTGAAGCTCCGCACAATGAGGACACATCAAGCTTCTTTAATCACATCAGAGCTCTTCATTTCATTGACCATTTGCTCAGTAAGAAGCTTCAATGGGATTAAAAGACACAGGCCCCACCCCCTCACACCCCACCCCCAAAATTAGCCTAATTAGCATTAACGCTCGATTGAATTGGCCTGAACAGACGAGAGGTGAAGCTGAAATAATAACAAAACCTAACAAAACAAACACCTGATGATTGTGTCGAGTCTCGGTTTCTTCAGGAAGTAAATAAATCCACAGCTGACGGAATTAACGAACAACACGTGACCACGACTGCGCCAAAAATGGTTCCGTCAACTAAAAACCAAAGTTCTGATTCCGGCGTCGCGATTGAAAATCCTTAACTGGACTCAAAGTTGAAGAAAACTAGAACCTGTTATTAATCGATTACTAAATTAATCGACAACTGTTTTGATAATCGATGAATCAGTTTGAAGCTTTTGTCTTGATTAAAACCAGATTTCCGTTGTTTAAGCTTCTTAAATGTGAGTATGTTCATCATTTCTTTGCTCTGAATAACAAAGAAATCATTAAAAGTTCATCAGTTTGGTTTGTGGACAAAACAAGACGTTTGAGAACGTCATCATTTCCAGGTTTGACGAACACGATCAACATTTCCTGACGTTTTATGGACCAAATGCTTCATCAACAGATGAATCGATGATGAAAATAATCGATAATTGCAGCTCTAAAGAAAACCCACTGGTGTTAGAGCAGAATATAAACTAGGTATTTCATTTTAGGGCCCCGTCCACACACAGACGGCATTTATGGTTTAAAAAAAACCCCGCGCAGAGTGGGGAAAATCTGGCATTTCCGAATACTTTAGGAAGCCTGTGTTTTGTGTTTGGAGATTGTTTCGACAGTTTCACCTCAAACTACTGTCAATGAAAAGTAACTAAAGTAGAGCTACAACTAACAATTATTTTCATCATCGATTCATCTGTCCATTATTTTCTCGATTAATCGTTCCAGCTCTAAATTAAAGTCCATGTGAAAAGACACGAGACGTCACTACAACACGTCCTGTTCAGTTACAGCGCCACCTGCAGTGCTGGCATGAGTACTACAGCTTTTCCCTGGAACGACTCCATTGTCACCCTCAAACTTTCCACTATATCCACAAACATCTCCAATAATCGGGACAGAAACAACAAACCTTTTTCTCCTCTTTTAAAAACGATTAGAAACCTTCATTTAGTGTGAAGAAATGTCGACGCCCACACACACACAAACACACAGAGCTTCAGATGGAAGTCATTATGAGAAGTCATGACGTCAACACAACCCGTGTGTGTGTGCGTGTGTGTGGTTGGGGGAAGCCTGTCATTTGAAGGGTTAACTGCTGGGCTCCCTCAGCCCGAGGCCTGCCATCATTATGTGTGTGTGTGTGTGTGTGTGTTCCCAACTATTTGACATAGTAACAAAGTGTGTGTGTGTTTGAAGGTAATCCTCTCAGACTTTAGAAAAGGAGTCCAATAGAGTAGAAGGCGGGGTGAGCGGGGGAGGAGGAGGGAGGGCTCCATTGTGACTGCACAGGGGCTTCAAACGACGGCGGCCATTTTACGCAACACCAGCAGGCCCGACGACTCACAGGCAGGAAGTTCACTCGTTCACACATTAAAAGCTGTGGATGATTCAGCCAGGTGTGACTCCGCTGCTTCCTGTAAGACAGCACCCGCCGCCTCGGGGCGCCGACTCATCTGCTGCTTTAAAAACGAGCAGGTTCATGAAGGTCACGAAGGTCACGAAGGCCGGCGCTGCTCTGTCTTCAGTAGAAACATCGCAAACATACCATCCTCTCCCACGTTTGCTTTGCTCTGGATAAAAATTTGCGGCGAATGTCGCGACGACTTCTTTTAAACTGTTACACAAGGCTGAGACAGAACATATTAACATGTTGACGTTTTGTCCACAAACTAAACAATTACTCCGTTTTACAGATGTATTTTTGTTATATGGAGAAAAGAAAACATTAGAAATAGTCACATGAGACACTTAATCCCTTATAATCTCAGAAAAGCTTAGAAACACTAAATTAACCACCAAACTATTTTGATTATCTCTAACTGAAAAAAGAAAAGAGGATTTCATAGTTTTCTTTAATAATTTTAAAGACCAACGCAATATTTAGTAAATCCAGACCGTTTATGTTCAGCTGGACCCAAAACTGAGGAGACTTCAGAATTCAAGCTGCGCCAGATTTAAGAATTAACGACGTTCAAGTTAAGGGAAAGTAGAGAGACAAACAATGACACTCGACACGGTGCGCGCGCGCACACACACACACACACACACACACACACACACACACACACACAGAAGGGGATTTCTGCCGTTTTATGCTTGTGATATTGTTCAGTAAAACCGCCTCTGATTTCATCTTCATTTATAATTCACCCGTGAAGTGGAGCTGGGGATTGGAGTTTCTGCTGAAAAAGTTCCTTCAAAAAAACCAAGTTCATTCTGCCGATCCCAGGAATGTGTGCGGGAATGATTCACAACATCAACACTTCTTAAAACCTGCGGGACCAAGCGACGAGACAGAGGGGAACAGAAATGTGCTCGGCCTGCTCAGACGTGTGTGAGTGTGTGACCTGAGGTTACGTAACCAAGCAAACATGGAAACCAGCTCACTGACTGAACACCTGATTCAGTCAAGTCACGACGGGCGAGGACCTGGACTTTAATCTTCAATAAAACTGAACTGTGCACCCTCTCTGCACGTCTCACACACAAACACGGCAGCGTCGCCGCGAACCGCGAGGAAAAACTACACGGAAAAGTGTTCATGGTGATCGTTACGCACGTGTCCGGTAAATAAAACATCACAAAGTCACACATTCACTTCAAAGTGGTGAACCACAGTGTTTGTCAGCAATCTTGAGAGCCACTCGGAGCACAATAAACCGTTTTGTCGTCGCGTTTCAGTCCACTGGCAGTGGATGTGTGAGCCGAGGCCAGACCAGCTGATTTAACAGAGAAAAGAGAGGAAAACTAAGTTTCCCCTCCGTCTGCAGCAGTGATGCAAGGTTTTTAAGCATTTACGCTGATCATCAACAACACGACATGGCAACAGTCCAGCCACTGAAGACACACTGTTCATTATCAGAGAGACAACTGAAAGAAGACTTCAATGACCGTTGTTCAGGACGACCTTTCACCTGGGACTCATGGTCGACCACACAGGTACAGGCCAAACAAGGCTCGTCTTTGTTCTTTAATTGCAGATCTCATTTCCTCTCGCTGTGACCATGTGACCCTGAAATATCCTCACGTCCCACATGAACAGGGTGAAGTCACGTATTCAAAATGATTACTTTGTTTCATGGAAGAGAACTTCTCCTCAGAGATGGAGCTACTTCTAAAAAAACAGTTTAGAAACGACTCTGAAATCAAGTTAACTTCAAATCTGGGGACGCAACTGAAGCTCATTTTCATAATTTATGAAATCGGCTCAATATTTTCTTGATTCATCGACGCGTTGATTGATCGACAATATTCCAGATGGCTGACTTCCTGTTGAGTCGAGGCCGTGGTTACAGTCGACTTTTTTGTTCGTCTTGGTCGATAACCTGTCCCCACCAAGTTTAAGGGAATTCAGTGGAACTCTATTTTGCCTACATTTTCACCTTAGGGGGCACTATAGAGCCCTTGAGCAACACACGGGTCCCGGAACTATGCCGACATCGCTTTTCCCCCAGACCTCACCTCCATGCCAAATTTAAAGAGTTTGTAAGGTCGTTAACGCCCTCAAAAATGACCGCAAAGACACAGAGAAAATAATAATCTGAAGGATTACAATGTTTGACCCCTGGGCCCCATTTCCTGTCCCGTCACTCTTCACCTAAGTCCGGGCCCTTGTCCTCATCCCTCCTGTCCACCTCAGCAGGGAGGACCTAAACCGTCCAGCTGCCCGATTGTCCACAGTCCCTGAAAGGTCGTCTGTTAGGACACCCGCCACCCGGCCTTCAGTGCCGTCCCTTCCATTGACGCCAAACAAAGCCAGCGGACGCCTCAAGAGTGTATCAATGACCAAGGTAACAGGGGATAAGCCTCCAGCAGCCTGCCTTCATTAAACCAGAGGAAACAATCCCTCCATCTGCCTGACACAGACAGCGGCATCTGGTCCTTTCACACGGCGGCGTGGAGGAGGAACAAATGTCATGAAAAAACCACGGCACGCAGGAATGTGCCTCCTCATTCTTTCTCCACGTCCCAGGGTCTCCCGACCTCCAAGAAAACACGGACTGTTGGTCTTTTCTCACTCTCACTCTGACTTTCAGTCCGAGGCCACCGCGGCGACCACAGTCAAATATTAAATAAAAACAAATATACAGGCTAAACCTGCGCTAGCTTGTAAAAGACACCTGAAACAAGGGCGGGGCCACAAGTTTGTCATCAATGATTAAATCGAGTATTGTTTTAATGAGCAAAGAAACCAGAAAATATTCACATTTAAGAAGCTGAATAATCACAGAAACTCCTAAAACAGAGAATTTTAAGTAGATGTTGACATGTGCAGCAGGATTTAGACTAGAGCTGAAACGATTAATCAATTACTAAATTAATCGACAACTATTTTGACAATCGGAAGTGGAAGTTTTTTTCACGATTAAAACAAGATTTCTGATTTCAGCTTCTTAAATGTGAATATTTTCTTCATTTCTTTGCTCTGGAAAACAAAGAAATCAGTGAATCATTTTGGTTTGTGGACAAAACAATACATTTGAGAACATCATCATTTCCAGGTTTGACAAATACCGATCAACGTTTTTTAAGGTTTTCTGATATTTTGTAGACCAAACAACTAATCGAGAAAATAATCGACAGATTAATCAATTATGAAAATAATCGTTAGTTGCAGCTCTACTTTACACTGAGTATTGTGTTGATCTGCTTGTCAAGTGCACTTTTGACCCCTGACGTAACTCTGCCAAACACCACGGACTCTCCAGGAGCTCTCAGCGTCGCCAGGTGTGTGAAGCCTAAGTTTTACTTTTGTCTTTTACTCTCGACAGCCGAGCTCGAGATTCCTTCGACCTCCGCCTGCTGTCTCCAGCACCATGTGACACACAGCTTTGTTTTCCTGGATCTGGGAAATGGTTTTCAAACCTGTCATTTTTAACATTTAAAAACAAACGGGACACAAATAATTCAGCACATCCTTTATCTTTATAAGTGCCAATGTCAGTTACCTATGACCTTTAGCTCATACAGCTGCTGACCTGGTACATCCAACCCGCTGATGTGATTTCTCAGTTAAACTTGTCCAAAGTCCAAACGTTGGCGGCAAAGACGGTCAATTATTAACAAACCCAAACAAATCCAAACATTTTCAGGCCCATTCTTCAACGTTTGGCATGATGACGCGGCACAACCTCTAACCCACGCTAGGAACTGTGGGAAAATGGCTTCTAGTTCTTTTACTCCACTACATTTACTCTAATGCTCTTTGTTACTCGTTACCACCAAATAAAATGAGAAGAAGAAGAGTTGGTATTATGGTCTGTATTTATATAGATGCTTTTCTGGTCTTAAACGTTTTCACCCATTCATACGCTGCAACAACATGGAGTGAAGCGTCTTTACTCAAGGACACGTGTAGAGGAGCAGAGGCAGGAACTGAAGCCACAACCTTCCAGTTGAAAGACAACTCGCCCAACCACTGAGCAACCACGGCTCAGTCCCAACTCCTCAATGACTTTGACTCCTACCAAAGTCATTGTCTGGTAACATACTTGTACTTTTACTCAACTACCACTTTAAGGTACTTAACAAGACTGAGAGGCCGAACAAACCTGGTGACCGCGCCGCAGACAGTGCTGCTTCACTCTCCACTGATAAAGGCTAACTGGGTTCTGATGAGCAGCACCTGATGAGGTGAACTGCGCCTCGTCATAGCGGCCTTTACTGGCCACTCCCTCCCATTATTTCCAAATGCAAAAGTGACAAACACGGCAGGAGCCTGCGGTGAGTCGGGACTCTCTAATGTCCTCCCCTCCATCTTCAGACTATTTTTTATGTCGGTCCCTCAGGCAAACATATCGCTGCTTCACATCAAAGAAGCTGCAGAAGAGTTCTTATCATCCACGGGGATCCGCTACTGGCCTTCAGAGGCAGGAAGTCATACCAAAAACAGGAAATGTCCCTCAAAGATGGATTGGATCGACTAGTGTTTAATAAAAAAGGACTCAGTCACCTCACACACGCTGGAGTCGTGAGTCACAGCTACTCCCATTTATTTCCAAGGGGAAAGGACTGAAGCTGCGATCACTCATAACAGGCAAACAAGCCCTTTGTTAGTTTAACGGCTGATTTATGATTGTGTTCTTTAGTAATCGATTAGCGGTTTGTGGGGCTGCAACTAACCGTCATTGACGTTCTCAAATGTTTTATTTTGTCCAGAAAACAAAACAAAAAAAGGCTCAGGTTTAATGGCGAGAGTTTTAAATCACTGAAAGACAAATAAAACCTCAGTGTGATCGCGTCTTATCGTTTGATGCAGTTCAGGAAACAAACATGTTGGATGATCCTTCATTCCTCAGCTGCCAAGACACAGAGGAATGAGTCTCTTCATGTGGGTCGACTGAGAAGCCACGACCTTGGATACACAGTCAACCACCACATTCCTCCTCCTCTGCAGGAGCCAAGGAGATAGAGAGACACGGGTAATGGTTTGGGCACGATCACAGAACGGCCAGTACGACTCCGCCACGCCGCGGGGGAATTCATGCGCCTTCAAAACTAGCAACCCAAGTTTGTAAAGCGCCGACACTCCTGCACCCAAGTCCACACACAAAGCCCCAACAAGTTAATCACAGCTGAATTATGGGGGATTTGAAACAGCCTCTGCCACTGACAATAGGTTTAGAGAGTGTGGTGCCACATGGGCCGAGCTAATGTAGGAGGTAGACCACACACACACACACACACACACATGAAAGATGGAGACACATTTGTCAGGAAGGATGTCAGAAAGAGGGGAAGTGTCTCCGGTTAATGGACCTCCACAGAACAGCACCGGGGGTTTTTAAAAGTGTAAAAAAACTGAAAACAAATCAAATCAAAATTATGTCCAAGTTTCTTCTTGTGTGTAGTTGTGTGTAGTACAAATTGGCGTGTTTTTTTGAGTCAGTACGACAAAAGCACAAGACGAGCTCGCTCATTTACGTCGGGTGCAAATCGCCAAAATGGATGCCAAAAATTCAAAACGGCCGACTTCCTGTTGATTTGAGGCCATGGTTACGGTCGTTTTTTTTGTTAGTCTTAGTCTAGAACATCTTCCCACCAAGTTTCGGGCCCTAATAATAACCTATAAAAAAATTTAACATAACCTTTTGTTTTTTTCAGTCCGATCCGTCGGTCCAGGTCGAGGAGTCTGAGCCCCGGGCCTGGAACAGCCATATGTCAGAGTATGACAGTGTGTCGTGGGAGGCGACGGGAGCGACATCAAACGCGCTCCCTCCAGGCCTGCTGATGCCGTGCTTCCCAGTGGAAACGCAGCGAGGATCATATTCCATGTTCTGCCTCCACTCTCTATATTTATCTGCGTCCACCACAAAGCCACAGCAGCTTTTCTCCTCCAGCCCCCGGGGGCCGTGACGGCTGCGAAGCGCTCGTGTTACTCTGAACGTTTCCCAGGCCGCTGACGTAAATAACAATGTGTGTGTTTGCAGTCACACCTGTAGAGCTGAAACAATAAACCAGATAATCCCTTCAGTGTTCACTGGTTGTTGTGACCATTGATTAATCTGCAGATTATCTTCTAAATTAGATATGGAGGTGCTTGGTTGTGTCCAACAAAAAATTGCTTATTTATTTTACACAAAGAAAATCGACATCTTATTTTAAAATGTATAACCGAGACATTTAATACATTCCCCGTATGTTGATTAAAGTAGAATAAAGTCAATAATAAACTAATTCCCAAATCCTAAACAAAGCTGCAAACATGTTTTGTTTTTCCTTGGGCAGTTTAAAAAGTCCAGAGAGAAAAGCAGTGATTTTAACATCACAGCACACAAATGTTGATCCACTGCTGCCTCCATCACTTTCTCTCTGTGGGCTTTGGTGTGGGAGAGTGAGTGATTTACAAAACTTCAGTTTCCTGTTGGAAAAGTCTCAGTGAGACAAAGACACGAACATGTTGAGGACTAAAATCCGATTTTCCTCACGTCCCCACTGGCAGCCATGTTTTCAGAGAAATATATCATTATTGTATCCGATTGAAACAGCAGTATTCAAAATTCGGGTGCCTGGAAAAGTCAAAACTGGAGCTTTTCCAAAACCAATAAAATTAAAAAAGAAAGAATTTTCTCTTTTTTTCTTAATTCCATAAAAAAGGCCTTTTACGGGCAAATGAAATCGAGACTTTTCTTCAGTTGCAGACGCCCATTGTGTTTAACCAGAAAGTGGATCCAGCGTGAAAAGCCAGTCCAAAAACGTATGAAAGTGATATTCAAGCAGTGGTTTTTTTTTTGGTCAACCTCTGCCCTGAGCGAGTAACAGAGAGGGAGAGAGGGAGAGAGAGGTTCCAAACTGCTCTCCATCAACAGGCAGGAAGGACAAAAACCCTCCTCTCTCTGTGCCAACATTCCACGGCCCAAAGGGATTTTATAGACCAGCGGACAGCAATGCAGGAACCATTATTACATCCTAGTGATACCATTTATCATGCGCCCTCTTTTCCCTGCTTACCCAACATTCTTTTCACCACACAGGCTTTCAGTCAGCGCATCCCATCATGCAATAGAGACAAAAAAACTGCCTTATTCTCGTGCAAATTATTCTGGGGCTCAAAGCAAAACCAGTGACATTCCAACAAGATATAACAAATGGATGCAGCCACGAGGCTCCGGGGGGGCGGGTGTTGTGGTGCACAAACTGGGGTTCAGCGCTGCAACGTGCATTAAATCAGGGGGCAAAGAGGAAATCTGTTATTACAAGCACATTCTGGTAAAAAATAATCTGTAAGTTTCTGTAATAAACCTGCAGTTTTCAAAATAAAACTCTACGAGATTTTGGAATTTTCATTTCCCAGACATCACATCCTCATTTGCTCTCGTCTTAACTTTACACGCTCGCTGTTCTGCACGGAATCCCACGTCTACGTCAGAGAGCGAGAAAGTGGACAGCGCTTGTCCTGCGTAGGCCTCGTCTATGTTGTAGGTGGGGTCGTCACAAAAAAGGGAGACATTTACCTAAATATCAGCTTCACTTCTTTCCTCGCACAAAATTCAAGCACTTTCAATGACCATGTCTATTTTGGGACATTTTCAAAAACCTTGAAGGGCCCTGAAACTCAAACTTTCTGTTTTTATTTCCTTCTCTCAGTTCTCCACTGTTGAGACTTATTTTCGCTACATTCACGGCCCCAGTTCTTAATTTAAATTAAATTGAAAATGTGGACAGGACCATCTTCTTAAAGCTCCTTATCCTTCACCCTCACCTGCATCAGCATATGTGACCGAACAGAAAACACTGAAGTTGCTGGGAAAAAAAGTCAACAAGAAAAGTATTTGTGTGGTCCATCACGGACAATGATACGAGCGCACATGGAGCTCAGCATATCCGAAAAAAACTAGGCAATGCTAAATGAAGCAATAACTTTTCCCAAATTAGAAAGCGGATAAGAAAGCAGGGCCAATCCGCTGATAAAGACGTTCCGATCATTCCTGTGGCTGCCTCAAAGGCCTCCTCTCTGCATTCAGAGCCGACTCCATTGTCAGGTAGAAGAACATTGTTATCGATTAGCTGGGGACGCCAAACCCACATTCCAATAATGACCTCAGTGGGTAGAGAGAAGAAAGAGCCATCATCTCTCCGAGGCCAAGTATCCATCAAAGGAAAGTTCAGAAATCGCAGGAAAACAAAGCTCAGGAAAGGCGAGAGATCACAGGAGTGTGAACAAAGGTCCAACATGTAACTCCCATTACCAAAACACTGCATGGTAGTTAAGTAAGTTATGATAAGCGAGTGGACGACCATAAACAAGTGGTGTAATCCACCATGTCTTCAAAATTTTTGTTTTCCGAACAGTCATGCATTCCTGCAAACTTCCACTTTGATCCAATGAATGTGGATAATAAAAAGCTCAATTTATTCAAAATGTGGGTATCTGGAAAGTCAAACTGGAAATGTCATGCTAATTATACAATTGTTTGCATCTAAAAATGACACACTTAAGTTCAAAAGTAAAGCAAAATGGGAGAATAAGTGCATATTTTGGTGGGAAAGCTGTAGGTGTATCTACGCTAGGCTCAAGGAAAGCAATGCCCCCCCCCCATAAAAAAGGCATCAGGGCCCTATTGAGACCCCTCCAAGTGTGCAAAATCCCAAAGAGGGCCGGTCAAGGTCACCAAAGGTCACATTCCAGGGGGAAATCAAAAAAGGAGAGAGAGAGGGGGCGACAAGATGAGGCAGAGAGAGCGAGCAGAAGCCACGGGGTTCGGAGGAATGCGACAGATTGTAAAAGGCGAGGTGAACCTCAAGACGATGACGCCGATATGCTCGAGGAGAAATGGAGAGGACGGAGGACGGCGAAGCTCATCAAACAAATAATCCGGGATTAACGAGCCGAGCTCTGCAGGACAATCTCCATGTGTCGTCGCACAATTCATCAGTAATAAACATTTTGAGGAAATAAAAGCTAGGCTAATTGCAGTTTTATAGAAGCATATAAAAAAACACTCAATTGATCAAAATAGCAGGTAATGAGTGACTGAGGCATGAATTCAATGTTGATTTTCTTGGGGTTAACGCTTCAAAAATGTCGCTTAGAAATAGAGTGAAAAACTATTTTATACCCAAACTGTCCACTATTTTCTCCAGTAATTGATTAATCGTTTGGTTCAGATTTCAGTTTGTCAGAAAATTTGTGAAAATGATGATGTTTTCAAAGGTCAAAATTAATCCGTTTGAAATGATTTCTTTCGATTCCCAAAATAGTTGTTGATGTTTCGTATGAGAGTTAGTGAAAATAATGCAGGGTTCACAACACGTTGAGCTCAGAGTAGCAGCTTTAAGATGCATTCAAGACCCCTTGTAAATGTCATCAATTCTGTAGTCATAGAAGCATTCATTGAGCCTGATGCAGAGTTTTATTTAAATGCAAATATCAGCCAAACTTCTATACGTACAGAAGAGTAAACATTTCTTGAAAGGAAGTAAAACACAGCATGAATTCTGAGATTAAAGTCGAAATGAAGATAAAATAGGTTCTGCTCCGACTACAAATGGAATGCGTCGTAGCTGCGCATGGAAACGTACTGGGTTTACACAGGTTTGTTTGTTAGTTTTATAATTTACAGGCAGTTTCACCATCTCATTTCAGTCCAGTGACTCTGAACAAAAGCCACCGCGTCGCGTTCAGGCCGAAAGGTCAAAGTACCAGAGAACATCGTCGTCACCATGTGGTTAATGAAGAAACCGAGCTGTGGCAACACTCGACGACACCACAACAACAAAGGGCTCCAGATTCCAGTTCCAGTGCTTGAAAGCTCAAGTGGCGTCGACATTAATATGGAAAGAGCCCAGACAAACAGAAAAGTCCAAACATGTGGACGAGGAGGACACACCCTGAAAACAATTACAGCACAACAACTCCCAACGGCCACGGGGGAAAAAGAAAACCAACAAAAACATTCATAAGTGTCAGCCAATCCTAAACACGCACATTCTTTAGGTGTGAAGTCACGTCACAGCAAGACTGCATTTTCACTGGTGCCATAATAACAAGTATCCATGGATTCCACTGGAGGCGTCTCGACCCTCACTTAAGCCTTTTAAAAAAGGCATTTAGAGAGATTAAAGCCTCACCTGAGGTTTCATCATTGTTCACTAATGAGCTGTCAAACATTCCCATCTTTAAAACCGAAGAAACGTTAGCGCTCGTCATTGAGTCTAAATTTACTGATTCATCTATCGAAAAAGGGCCTCTTTCTATCGTTATATGATGCTTTATTAAAACTTTTAAATTAAAGTACTTGCTGCTGATGAATATTAATGATACTAGGGACAGAACTAACAATCTGGCCCTAGCAATCTAACAACGACATCTGACGATGGTCGTTTTCACGATTGATTGAGCAATCGTTGGTCCATGAAATGATTTGCTTATTTATGTGTGCCTTCATCTACGGCTGTGAAGCAAACGTATTGGGAGTTATTTCGCAAACAAAATGGTAGTTTTGCAGTATAGGAATGTTAGCTTCTGTCACTAATTGGAGGAATGCTGTCACTTCATCAGCCCTTCAAATTCCTCCTCTGGTACACGGTTACCTTTTATCAACCTGTAAAAAGCGGTTTGTTTTTCATAATTCTAAATATAAAAACACACACACACACACGGAAAAAAGCTCAGAATTCTGGGGGTTTTCACTCACACAAACTCAACGGACTCCAAACACTGCATTCAACAACTTTACAAACTTGTTTTCTCTCCTTTTAAAACACAAGCGTTAACACATTCTGTGAAGTTAAACCGAGGCTAACTGTTAGCTCAGTGAAGCTAACTGTTAGCTTGGGGGTGGGGGGTAAACAAATAGATTTCCTTAATGTAATTCTTTTACATTTGCACTATTGTTTAACTGTGTGTTGAAGCAACTCTGAGAAAATTAAAAATTTGAGAGTTAAGTCAGAATTTTGACTGCAAAAAAATTAAATACACATGAAATAATCATTTAAATGTTCAAAGTAATGAATTCATATCATGAGTTCAGCATTTGCATACACGAAATTGCGACCAAGTTTGAGCTTTAGTGGCATCTACAGGCGACGTTGCACCCAACTTGTTGATAGCTTTTGCAAACAAACGTGTTCAACTAGCCCTTTAATTGATTTCCAACCAACTTTTAATTTGGTTAAAACAGCTTATTTTCATAATTGCTTAAATAAAAACACACGTAACAAATCTTAGAATTCGGGTGGTCACGCGCACACACACACACACACAGAGGACTCCAACCGTAGCTTAAGCTGAGTGGACAACACCACCCGTGATACTATGCAAACACTTCATTCAAACTTGTTTTCTCTCCATTTGAAATTCAAGAGAACGCCTTTAAAACGCAAGCGTGAATACTTTCTGTGAAGTTAGACCAAGGCTAACGCAGGGAAGCTAGTTGTTAGCTGGGGGGGGGGTAAACACAAGTAGCTGTGATTTTGTTCTTCTTTTCACTACTTTTGAGCCGTTTGTTGTTAAAATCGTTCACTTACCGACTCTGAGAAAACGGAGGCAGCAGAGAGGATGATGAGGAGGAAGAGGGGCAGCATGATTGTCCTCAGAATCAGAGAAAAACGTTCTCAAACACACGGGGGTAAAATACAATAAAGGTCGCTGCGTTAACTTTACGCAGATTTTATAAAAAAGTAAGAAATGAAAGAAAAAGACAGAGCAGTGCTAATCTTCAGCTATCGCTGCTTCGCTTTCGGGTCCAAATATAGTCCAACAGAGTCGAATGTTGTGCACAGGGCGGCTTCTGTAACTTCACACACCGCCTTCTTGGTCTCTCTGTGGGTGATGGTCTCTCCGCCGTGTCCGCTTCACTTCGCTGGAATTCGGAGCTTCAGCGCCGCGCTTTATAGCCTCCGCCGCGCTCTCCGCCAATCAGCGTCGAGCAGCAGAGGCCGTGACGCTGCGCTTACCACCTTCTCCATAATTTACGGGAAATCCTGTTCAACGCGTGGCCACGCCCCCTCGGATGCAGCCAAGCGGCAGGTTTTTTTTTTCCCAAAATAAAAGCACAAAGCAAGTTAACACAAGTGCTGGAATGTTTTAGTGTTGTTAAAGTAACAAAGTGCTAGTACTTTGTTACTGTACTCAAGTACACAATTCACGTATCTGTACTTACCTTTACTCCACTACATTTCCAAAATAAAGTGTGTACTTTAATCACTATGTTATATAATGCTAACTTCCACATATTCATTTCAAATACGAATTAAATGTGAGAACAGTTCAGTTTTAAGTATAATTGTGTTTGTCATTAATGATCCACTTTAAGTGAATTACTTTAAACTCTGATTGTGGACATTTCACATGTTGAGTGAATTATTTATTTTTTTCATTTTGGGAGTTTTTTTTTCTGTTTCGTGTAAATGGGAAAACTGTGTCTGTGCTTTTGCTGCTTCATGGAAATCTTTTTAGGTGACGACATCTTCCGGGAAAGAAGCCCCTCCTCCTCCTCCCCCCCTTTCACTCTCTCATTTTCACTCCACAGTGAAAAGCTTTGCTTCGGGCCTCAGGGTTTTTTTCTGTCTCCGTGGAAACAACTGTAGTCACTGTTGGACTGTGTCCCTACTTTCACTTCCCTGCTCGTGTGTTTGATGACATGTCGCATCACTTCATCACTTCATCACTGCATCGCATCACAAAAAGTCCAGTCACGTTTCCAAGTTGTCTTCAAGTTTTTTTTTATATTGTTTACAGTTTTAAAAATACAAAACTAAGAAAAAAAAAACATCAAAGAACGTCTCAGACAAGTAGGAAGTAAAAAAAAAAGCTCTGTTTTGAACAAGATTTTTTAGAGGGTCTGTTCTTTAAGTTTTTCTTAAAACTGTAGATATACACATACATGTATATATATGTACATGTATGTTTTTATGAGATTGTTTTATATATCATAAAAACAGACCCAAATATATATACATACAGTTGTACACATAAAGCACATTGTGTGAACTATTGGCTTTCCTTTCCTCCTAAGTATTTCTGGGTTTTTTTAATGTACAGATTCATTTTGCACCACTTTTTTTTATTAAATTGTAAACTATATATGGTTTTAATATGATATCGTGGTGGAATAGTCTGATGAAGTGATTTTCCACGGTTACAGATCTGAGCACAGTGTGAACTTTGATGAAGTCAACACTGGATTTCACACCAGAGGATCAGGTGACGCAAAGACAACACACTGATAATATGTCTTTGTCTGCCTGTGTGTGCACGTGTGTGTGTGTGTGTGTGTGTGTGTCTCATGTATATTCGTTTCAGAAAATGACACACATTTTAATTACCTGACAAATAATGAGGCAGTAAATCATTAGATAATGACATGACAGGAAATGACTTTACGTAGACCGTGTGTGTGTGTGTGTGTGTGTGTGTGAGAGAGGTAAATAAGTGAAGCTTCCACACCCAGTTCAGCTAAACATAGATCAGGTCTCTTTGGCAGACCAGCACTGCCGTGTATCTCTTTTGTCCTGCGTACAGAAAAGAGAAGCTGGAGTTCCCAGCTGTTCCGTCCTCACCTGCCCGCTGAACACCTGCCGCACTCAGGTGCGCTTCAGCTGCGGCCGAGGACTTTCCACAGACAGGAAAACAGAAGGGGATTTTCTTTCCCTACTCAGAGCAGCGTCACATTGTCACGGATCTTCCTTCGGTTTTTTTTCGAGTTCCATTTTTATCAAAACTGTGTATGACTGATTACTAACAATAACAACAGTCAGAACAGAACAGAAATCTTTTTAACTCATCTACGGTTCTGCATTGTTCACTTAAAAGTACAAGTATGTGACCAGAACATTTTCTGACATAAAATCTACTTAAGTTTAAGATGAAATGGTTGTGGGTTCAAATCCTGGCTCTGCTCGTCTACATGTGTCCTTGAGCAAAGACACTGAAGCCCCTGTTGCAGCGTGTGGATGGGTGAAAACATCAGCACTAGAAAAAAGCTCTGTCAATACAGACCATAATAGCAACTCTTCCACTTCTTCTGGTTTTCTTGTTTATTTGTTTATAACAAGAAACAAAGAGAGACAGAGGAAATGTCATGGAGTAAAAGCACAAAGTAAAGTACAGATACATAAATGTTGTACTTGAGTACCGTAACAAGTTTACTGTAGACGCTTTTCAATAGTTTAATAAAAACCACATAAAAACGTTTTAGTAGGGGAGACCGGGGATGGTTGTAACACTTTTTGTCTCAGCTCCTATAACTTGCAGAATGTTTGTGGTAGGGCACTCAGATTTTGGCACAAAGTACACTCATTTGTCTACTACAAATAGCAATGTTTTTAACTTCTCCAACTACATCACAGAATTCATTATTTGATGTCAAATGCAAGGAGTGCCACTGTTACAACCTACCCCACTACCAGGGTATGTTGTAACACAACCTGGGGTAAATTGTAACAGTAAGATTGAAGGACTAAAAACTGAGACTACACCACAAAATACAGATTTATATAACTTTATTGCGCATGTGCCAACACTAAAGCATCTTCCTGTGCTTCACTAAGAACAAAAACAACTCATCACCGATGGCTATTACCATTTAGCCTTTATTAACACCAGTCTCATCCATATTCCATATGTCGCATCCATCAAAGCTATACCTCTCAATAACATCCTCAAGCTTCATGAAAAATGCCTCCACATTTGCACGGTTAAAGCCTGTAGCTCGGGCCAAGCTAGTTGCCTGCGCACTTCTCATGGACAAGTTATGACGCCTTTTCATAAAGCCTGAGAACCAATCAGGACCTGCCATGCTGTTCTCATCCCATGACTGGGGATGTTTGATGTTGTACTCCACCGCAACTTGATATGCAAACTTCCTGACCTAAAAGAAGTAGTAAAACTAGTTAGTCAGTTAGTTGTACCCTATGGTACTTAAATACATACATAAAGAACTGATGCATACAGTAGTAACTAATTCCTATTTAGGCCACACTAATCTGCAAATGCTCAGTAGGCCTACCTCATGTGGATTGAGTTCATAGTACAAGTCTGCTGCCTCAATCAAGTAACCAGTCAACACTTCCTCTTGCTGTGCATCGAAGACTTTTTCACTGCTGTGATAGCAGTTTATTGCAGAATCTGCTCAGTGTCACATGGCAGATGGAGAAGTCTTTGGCAACTGACCTCACTGTTATTCCCTGCCTCACTTCATCTGATGCAACTTTAAGTACATGTGCAGACACCCCCCCGATCCGTTTTCCTCACCCAGTGTCTTGTTATACTGAAGAAAAGGAGTATGTTTGTGATTACGGGTATGGTTGTAACATTTTCTTATATGGTGTTACAACCATCCCCACCTCTATCAGCCAATGTTCAGCTAGCTGTATCTGCATGGTTGTTTGAAATTAGCATAGACAAAATGACTCACCTTTGACATAAGAACCTACTCTCTTACCTGATACAAGTTACCTCATTCAAACATCAACAGTATCAGTACTAATCAAAATATAGACTTGGTCCAAAAAATGACTTTCTTACCTGAAAATGTCGATTTCCAACATTGATTTCCCGAGCGTCTAATGTGAAATGTGAGTGCAGTTTCCCGGTTCATACGCCGCTACAATAAAATCCTCAAAGATAAACGATGGAAAGTTGATGAAATGATCTAAAACATGCAGAACACGGGTCCCCGAGGGGAAACACTTCTAAAAATGTTCAAAAATGTTGTAAAATACTTTCACTTTATTTACGTTTTTCAACCATTTAAAATAAGTCATAAATTCATGGAGGATAAAAATGTCTGTTTTTACGAGATCTTTTTATACGAGGCGGATTTAACAAGATATTTTCCGCTGGTCTGTTTTTACGCAATTTAATAAAAGCTTTCATTGTGACTTCACCACCACGGAGATTAGATAAGTAAAAAAAAAAAACCCCAGGGAAAACCTGCTGTCCACGCCGTGACAGGGAGGAAGACCCAAAGGTCACAGGCAAATGTCAACATGTTCATTTCAGCGTGGAAACAGGAAGTGAGACTGGTCCGAGTGTTCAGGACACGAGAGAAAAAGAAGTCACGTGCTGCTTTTTCCAAGATACAGTTCCAGCTCGACTCGACTCGGTTTGGTATCAGTCACGTTAGTTTCCATGACGTCATAGTTCACAGTTAACTGTTAGTTAAAGATGTTAAACATGTTTTTTTTTCTTCTTCTTTTATTTATGCATGAATTCTTTAAACCGGAACAACACTCGAGTCGGATTTCCAACCTCGGAAATTCGGAGCAACCTCGCAAAAACCTGACACGGGATTCCAAGATAGCTGCCGCTCGCATCCATCGTAAAAATGCCACTTTTTTTTGCGTTAATTATTTCAGTTTAAATCAGTTGTAAACATAGTACTGTTCACTTTCATTATTGTTACCGACTGCTCTTGCTAACAGTGACGAACCTGACGCCTGGAACACGACGACATCATTATCGTTAAGTCGTAAGAATGTAAATTAGCAGCAAACGCAGTCCGGCTGTTGTTAGCTTTGTATATGACTGAAGTGATGGACAATTTCATGTTTTACGCAGTGTTGTTATATAAGTACAAATACTTTGTTACTGTACTCAAGTACAACAGTCACGTATCTGTACTTTACTTTGTTATTTTTCTAGTGACGGTAAAGGTTAAAATACTAGCGTTATACCGTGAGCAACCAGCATGCTAATTCTGCCATGCTAACACGTGGCGCTGGACACGGTGGAAATCCTAAAAAAGCTAATACTAAAATGTTAGAACTATTTTAAAGTGTCTAGCGTCATGCTAATTCTGGCATGCTACAAATTTATGGTGAATGTGCCAACATTTAAAAAATGTAATTTCGGTAGGGCTGGTGTTAGCATTTAGCTGGCTTTTAGCTTAGCGTTCCACTCAATCAGTTGGAACCTTTGCTTTTCTTACGCTGAGTTAAATTTACATTGAAAGTTGGAACTGAGCTCAGTGTTGTGACGTAGTGAAGTTACTGTACAACATTCACATATCTGTACTTTACTTTGTTATTTATATTTCTAGCAACTTTGTACTTTTACTCCACTGCATTTCCTCTAACTCTCTTTGTTCCTCGTTACTACCAAACAAAACCAGAAGAAGAAGAAGAAGAGTTGCTATTATGGTCTGTATTTATATAGAGCTTTTCTAGTGCTGATGAGTTGCTTTACGCTATAGTTTTCATTCATTCACTCAGTTTTGATTGTTGGAAAATCTTATCTTCTTTTCAAACAGTTAATTAAAGTCTTACTTAATTAACTGTTTGTTTGTTTTTTTCAAAAAAGGAGAGAAAATGTCATCAACATCTTGTCCATCACTTCTCATCATGTTCAGCAGCATGTCTTACTATTTGGCGCTCTCTGCTGGACACACATGGACACAACAAGTAACTTCAGCTGCTGTTGCTCAACTTTTCACTTTAATCTCAATCTTACAGTTTTTCTCAAACACTAAACCCTATTGTCTGAACCAAATGCTCAGTTGAATCAATCACTCTTTTGGCAAAACCATAAGCACTTTTCACCTGTTTAGACACAACTTGCCAACACATTTTCATTGTGATGCACCCGTGCTGCATAATGGTGAGCACAGGTGACAAAAGTCAAATACAATTCAAGTGCTAAATGCACAGGTTTTTTGGTTCTGCAACATGCATTTAGCCTACAGTGAACAATAAACATTTATTTCTCCAGCTTCATGTCCTGATTATTGTATTTTCTATTTTTCTACGTAGTGTTTAGTGACTGTTCAGTAGTGTTTTTAATTTGGATTGAACATAGTTCAGTTTTGAGCACAGATTGAACTGTTTTGAGGTGAAAGTTTGGTTTTGCAAGAAGAGTCTGAGGTTTTGTGAATGTAGCTTGAGAACTGGGTTTTGTGTTCACAGTTTAGAGAAAAGGAGAGCAGCTTTCAAGAAATGTGTCGAAAGCAATCGAGAAAAACTGTAAAGATTGTACTGTATGTGTGTGTGTGTGTGTGTGTGGATGCATGTGTGAGTGGGTGAAAGAGTGAGTGACTTAATGTGTGAGTGAGTGAGTGATTATATATACAGTTAGTTATGAATAATAAAATGACTGTAAGACTGTGTTTGTATTGTAACACACGCGCACACACACACACACACACACACACAGGTGTTTTATTTAAAGTCAAAGAGCTTCTTTTTTTTTAATGAAGTTACATCAGTGTCAGTGTGAGGTAGTGATGATGCACTTCCTGTCTGTAGATGGCGCTGTGCTCCTGCGGTCACACTGCTACAGCAGATCAACAGCTGTTCTTCTCAGGACTCTGCACTCCAGTCATTTAAACTAAACAAAGCCTCAGCACTAACCTGACAGCATAACCAGTTAATAACTAAGCCTAACCAGTTAACCATTTCCTGAGAAATGAAGTTCTGCCTCATTAAGACCAGGTTTTGGTCTCCATGAGGACCACTGGTCTTAACAGAAAAAATGTCCTAAAGAGGTAACAAATACAAGTATTTTAAGCACACACACACACACACACACACACACACACACACACACACACACACAGACTGATTTCCATGGTTTAAGACGACACTACATTGACTTACATTCATGTCATGGACACTTACTCTGACCTTAATCCTAACCTCTGACCTCTGACAACTTAAAATGTAATCATTGATGTGATGGGGACTTGGTTTTTGTGATTGTGTAAACAGATTTAGGAATACCTGGTACACACACACACAGTATTATTCTATTCTGCGATACTTTTCCACGACACAGTCTCGGCACAGCTTGACGGTCACTGACGACCACTGACGGTCACTGACGGTCAGTCAGTGTGTGCGTGTGAGCGCACTGACGACCACCGACGAACACCGACGACCACTAACGGTCATTAACAGTCACTAACGGTCATTGACGGTCAGTCAGTGTGTGCGTGTGAGCGCACTGACGACCACTGACGACCACCCAAACCACCGACGACCACTGACGGTAGCTGATGACCACTGACGGTCACTGACGACCACTGACAGTCAGTCAGTGTGTGTGTGTGAGTGCACTGACGTTCACTGATGACCACCCAAACCACCGACGACCACTGACGGTAGCTGACGACCACTGACAGTCAGTCAGTGTGTGAGCACACTGACGCTCACTGACTCCACTCACTGATCACCACCGGACGCATCACGACGCGTCACTGGACGGTCACCAATAACAGTCACTAACGTCACTGACGGCCGTCAGCGTAAGTAGGCGCAGGAGTCACATTCGACGCATCACTTACTCCATCTTCTACCACGTCACTCGATCACCGATAGTCAGTCAGTGTGCGCAGGAGCCGCACGACGTCACTGACGGTCACTGACGTCACTGATTCCACCACCGACGCACCACCGCATTCCACTACCGACGGTCACTTCAATAGTCACTAACGTCACTGACGGCCGTCAGTAGCGGTGAGCCGCATCTTCGACTCACCATCACTGATCACCACCCAAACCACCGACGCACTTACCGACGGTAGCTGACGCATCACTGGCGTGTCACTTCGACGCACCACCGACAGGCCGTCAGTGTGGTGCGTGTGAGCGACTGACGCTCACTGACGCACCACCGACGGTCACTCGATGGTCAAACAGTCACTGACGTCAGTCGCGTGTGAGGTGTGGAGCGCACTGACGACCACTGACGACCACTGACGACCATCGACAGTCAGTCAGTGTGTGTGTGTGAGCGCACTGACGTTCACTGACGACCACTGACGGTCACTGATGGTCACTAACAGTCACTGACGGTCAGTCAGTGTGTGCGTGTGAGCGCACTGACGACCACTGACGACCACTGACGACCACTGACGGTCACTGACGGTCACTGACGACCACTGACGGTCACTGACGGTCACTGACGGTCACTGACGGCGTTGCCACAGGCCTCGTGTAACTCCACCCTCGCCGTTTGCCAGAACAGATCCATCATCATTTACGTGCTGAGCGCTGTTTGCTTTGAGCCGCGCGCCTCAAAGGTCGCGGCATGAGAGACAGTTTCGTGGCTCTGAGCCGCGAATGAAAGGCCGGTCTTTCACGACCTCAGCGGCGGCGACGAGGCCGCGAGGAAATGGGCGTGAAATGAGCGTCGTGTTGAAATCAAAGGCAGCGAAGATAAATGAGAGAGGAGGTCGGAAATCACCTGGACTGTGAGAGCGAGAGAGGGACAGACGGACGGACGTGATTGGGCAGCCATGTTTTTCACTCACACACACAGTCGCCTCTCTGTTGAACCATGTGAAATCTTAACAGTTAATACTTGTATGTTTCCAGAATAATATTATCTCTGGCACCAGAACGCCAGCAAAATAAACGGCTGCCATTCGCCTGCCAGCGAACACAAGGAGCATGTGCCGAGGAGGAGGAGGGGGGTGTCAGAGTGAGTGAACAGAAGCTGGTGGTGAGAGAGGTTAAAGGTCACCATAAAATCACTTAGATATTAGAGATGTTAGAGGATCTGTGATGTCGATGAGCAAAGTTATGCAGAAGTAGAGACTGTGGATTTTATTTAACCTCTGGATTAAACTCAGATCTAGAATCTTAACTTCAGGGTTAAACCCAGATGTAGAGTTTAAACTTTGGATTAAAGCCAGGACTGTGGAATTCTCACAGCAGAATGGAATTCAGAATAGTGGATTTATAAATTCAGGGTTTTGTTTAAGCACAAATTTACGTTCACAGATACATTCTAAAAATAAATAAATAAATGAATACACATGTTTGAGGACGGACGGGATGTTTCCGAGCGACGCTCCGGCTGTTTCCGAGCGACGCTCCGGCTGTTTCCGAGCGACGCTCGGGCTGTTTCCGAGCGACGCGCCGGCTGTTTCCGAGCGAGGGCGTTCCTGTGGTGAGGTTTTCACCTTCAGTGGCTCTAACTCAGCGTTTCAGAGGTGACCTGTGAAAACACAGAAACACCTGCACACATCCTCAGGTTACCGTTTCCGCATCCACACGTTTCCACAGTGCGTCAAAGGAAAGGGCGGCCGTGGAAGGTGATAGGCTACAATCATCATCATCATCATCATCAGCAGCAGCACACACACACACACACGGCTGTGTTTACACACACCGTTTATCAGGAGCCAGAGTGGGTTTTTCTTTTCCCCCGGGCCGGCGGAGCTAAAAGTCAACATTTGGAGGGTGAAGGTAAACGAAGGTAAACGACGCAGCAGCAGCCGCTCAAACCACAGGCTCGCTAAACAAACACCTGTGGCTCAGGTGGAAAAGCAAGACCAGAAGAGAAGGAGCTCTTTCTCTGCGGCCAGCCTGAGGTTTCAGAAGAACGCCCTCCACCTTCTGATGTCAGAACTAATCAAGAGAGCGTGGGACAATATATATATATCACACGTTCAAAAACACGGCACAAAACCAGAACCTTTCCAGACCTGTTGGTGCACGTTTGGAGAACGGTCCGTACATGAGACAGACGGACCTCGCATCGTCTTTCCTGTGCTGTCTCATCGTCAGATATCTTCAACACGGGTCTATGATCAATCATAGCAAGTTTGTTCTGATTGGACTTTCTATGTTGGAGTTCTTTTTGGCGAGTCTTTGAAACTTTGGAGCAAATCTAGCGCCCTCTAGCGCCTCCGAAACGGACTTGGACAAATTAGACACTGATCGCAGTAAAGCAATTGGGGGAGGAGTTAAAATGTTAAAATGTGTGAAATCATCCCCTCAGTCGCCATACACAAGACTCAATTTTCCTTTCCTAAATAAACAATCTGAAAACGTGGACCCAGACTCATCTGACATCTCGGGTTGGACTCTGAGTTCTTATTTTCTAACATCTATACAGCAGACAGTCAGACAGACAGTTTTCTTCTCTCTCTCTGTCTGTGTCTCTGTCTCTGAGCCTCTCTCTCGTTTTCCTGTTCCACCAACTCCTCACAAGCTCACAAGCAGGTTTACAGACCGGTCACTGTTTCCATGTTTGAGCTGAACTTACTGTCCCTGTCTCTGTCTTTGTTGTCTCTCTCTCTGTCCCTGTCCCTGCTGTCTCTATTCTCTCTCTCTCTCTGTCCCTGTCTCTGTTGTCTCTGTCTCTGTCTCCTCCTGTGTTTCCAGCGAGTGATGGAGAAACTAAAAAAAAAAATGAATCCTGTGTTGACGTCTCATTGTTTGGCAAACCTGCAAAATGTAAACTCCTCACCATGGACTGGATGTTCTCAATTTGTTCCACGAGGAGGCCCAGGTTTATATTAACCCGGCTTTATATTAACATTAACCCAGGTTTATATTAACCCGGCTTTATATTAACATTAACCCAGGTTTATATTAACCCGGCTTTATATTAACATTAACCCAGGTTTATATTAACCCGGGTTTATATTAACA
>NW_025321600.1:0-31581 GCF_019176455.1 Solea senegalensis | reverse complement strand
CACACTCTCACACACACACGCACACACATTCTAAAACCAGTGATGTTAGCTGCGGGGACACAGGAGCTGCTGGTCCTCTGCTGCCTCGTGTGGTCACTTTGTGTCACTGACGTCAATCTGAATGAAGTATTTGACAAAATCAGACATGTGAACTTAGTGATGGAGGCGGCAGTGGATCACTGAGTGTGTGTGTGTGTGTGTGTGTGGGAGAGTGAGTGATGACTCGGCTCATGACGGATCAAAGTACAGATTCAAGTTTTCATTTGTATTTATTTACATGTCAGATTCAGTGTCAACACGTCATTTTAAACTTGGCCTCGGTAGTCTCCTCCCGGGTCGTCGTCTCCCGGGTCGTCTCCTCCCGGGTCGTCTCCTCCTCTGCTGTAAGAGCAGATGCTCCACACTCTCCCTCCTCCACCACCCCCCACATGTCCTCAGTCGCCTACCTCTCTCTCTCTCTCTCTCACTCTCCCCCGCCTCTCTCTCTGTCTGCCTATCTTTCTCTCTCTCTGTCTGTCTCTCTGTCTCTCTCTCTGTCTCTCTCTCTCCCCCGCCTCCTCTCAGTGGACGTGTCACATGCTCTCTGCCTCGGTTTCTCCTCCTGAGGATATTTATGGCTCCTGAATCAGAGCAGCTCACATGCCGCCTCCTTCTCCTCCTCTTTCTCTGCTCTCATTCCTCCTCTCTGTCCCCAAAAATCAACAGACAGACAGAGAGAGAGGGACAGAGAGACAGAGAGAGAGACAGAGAGACAGACAGAGAGAGAGAAAGATAGGCAGACAGAGAGACATTGTCAGGATGATGATGTAAAAGCTTTGTTTTCCTGAAAGTTATGAATCCACTCATCATCCTGACAATGACCCACTGATTATTCACTGATTACAGATTATTCACCGATTATTCACTGATTATTCACAGATTATTCATAGATTATTCACTGATTATTCCCCAATTATTCACCGATTATTCACAGATTATTCACTGATTATTCACTGATTATTCACCGATTATTCACTGATTATTCACTGATTATTCACAGATTATTCATAGATTATTCACTGATTATTCACCGATTATTCCCCAATTATTCACCGATTATTCCCCAATTATTCACTGATTATTCAGATTACCGGATTATTCACGGATTATTCACAGATTATTCAATTCTTATTATTCAGATTATTCACTGATTATTCACAGATTATTCACTGATTATTGACAGATTATTGACAGATTATTCACCGATTATTCACAGATTATTCACTGGTGACATTAAAACTGTTTTTCCTTGTTTCTTTGTTACGGAGCCCTGGACGTGACAGACGCCACGCGGTGCTGTAGTGGAAACAACGTAATCTACACAGTAAATGTGACGTATCACTTGTTTTTCTGAACACAGTGACCCTTTATAAACCCGGCGGACAATCAAAGCTCCTCTCAGTCCAGAAGGACGACAACAACAACAACAACAGCGGCGCCATCGGCGCCACCAGCGAAGACTACGAGAACTATGACGAGCTGGTCGCAAAGTCGCTGCTCAACCTTGGCAAGATCGCAGAAGACGCCGCCTACCAGGCCATGACCGAGTCTGAGATGAACAGCAACTCCTCCAACAGCGGCGGGGAGGACGAGGACGAGGACGACGGCAGCGAGTGCGGGGACAGGAAGGGTGAGCTGAGCGTGGACCTGGACAGCGACGTCGTCAGGGAGACGGTCGACTCCCTCAAGCTGCTCGCGCAGGGCCACGGCGCCGTGCTGCCCGAGGACGGCTACACGGAGGTCGCCGCGGCGGACGAGGGGCGGGGCGTGGTGGGGATGAGGGCGGAGGAGAACGAGGAGGGGGTGTGTCTCAGCAGCCTGGAGTGTCTAAGGAACCAGTGCTTCGATCTGGCTCGCAAACTCAGCGAGACGCAGCCGTGTGACCGCGCCGGACACCTGATCCACCAACAGCTGCAGCACGCCGCCGACCAGCAGGTGGCGCACCACCATGCTCACCACCACCACCACCACCACCACAGCAGGTATGTCCACCTGATGCTAGTCTGACAGGACAGGACAGGACAGGACCTGAGACATAATAGCTAAAGAGGGCGTGTCCAGCTAAAGAGGGCGCGTCCAGCTAAAGCCTTTCTTTGGAATCTATTCATCACCAAATATTGATAGAAGGTGTATTTTTGATATAAATGGATTATTTTAAAGATAAGATGCAATAAAATCCTACGACAAAAAGGCTTTAGTTTGTAGTCCATCTAACACTGACTGAAACCACCTCACAGTCGCTTTTATTCCATCCTCAGGTACGAGAGCTGCCACCAGGGGGCGCCAGAGGAGCCCCGCTCCGCGGAGCACCACTACTCAGACATGGTGAACCTGTTGAAGCTGGAGGAGCAGCTGAGCCCGGCATCGCGCGGTTACCCCACCAGCTGCAGCCAGGAGGGCGACGAGGACACCACGTCCGTGGCGTCCGACCGCTCCGACGAGACCTTCGACATGGCCAAGGGGAACCTGTCGCTGCTGGAGAAGGCCATCGCCCTGGAGTCCGAGAGGGCAAAGGTCATGAGGGACCGCATGGCCTCGGAGCACGCCGGGCACAGCCCGAGGCTGAGCAGCAGCGCCGAGGACCGCAGGTCCAGGATGCACCACGACGGGCTGAAGAGGGCGTATTACCCTAAAGGTAAGACCCACACACACTGACCTCTGTGACCTCTGCAGTCTGACTGTGTTTATTGATTTTTTTTTCTAACTTAACTAATATTTCCGTCCACGCCAGTGAGGAAAAACTGGTTTTAACCATAATAAAATATAAGCCGTAAGAATATATTTGAAAACCAGTGATTCTAACATCAGGCCGTGGGAGAGTGAGTGAGTGAGTGGTTAAAAACGAACACATCTACGTCTCAGTTTGAGTCTACGACGTCTTAAGAACACGTCCACGTCTTTATCTCACTGTGAGACAGACTTTTCACACAGGAAACTCAAGTTTGTAAACCACTCACTCTCCCACACCAAACCCCATAGAGAAAATCAGTGATTTTGGGTCGCAGGGACACAGGAGCTGCTGGTCCTCTGCTGCCTCGTGTGGTCACTTTGTGTCACTAAAGTAAATCAACATGCAGGATTTTCAAAAGCCAAATTGACAAAATAAGACATTTGAACTTAGTGATGGAGGCAGCAATGGATCAACAACTCCTGTGTGTGCGATGTTAAAATCACTGGTTTTCTCTCTGGGCTTTGGTGTGGGAGAGTGAGTGGTTCACAAACTTCAGTTTCCTGTTGGAAAAGTGAGATAAAGACGTGAAACATGTGACGTAGACATTGTAGACTTACACTGACATATTCATGTGCTAACGCCTCAACAAACAGACATGGTTATTTCTCACATGCCACCATTTTCTAATCCTAATAACCCTCAGAGTCGTTGTTGTGTGTTGTTGTGTTGTTGTTGTTATATCCACCAAATCACCGCCTGATCGCGTTTGCTGCCAATTCCACTGCTCCTCTCCACACCACATTTGACCCGAAAACTGGGAACCCAGGTCATCATCATCATCAGCAGCAGCAGCAGCAGCAGCAGCAGCAGCAGCAGCAGAGGCCTGAGGCTTTTCTCACACACAAGAAAACTTTTTTCAGCTGGTTCCTAAAATCTGGTCCCGCTGGTGTGAATGAGTTCTCTGACCTCAGTCTTCTTTAAACCCATGTTATTTAAAAAAGAAGGAAAAAAAACGCCGCCTCTGATGAGATAATGGGCTTCATTTTTTCATTTCCTCTGCTGCTTTTTTGTTTTTTTTTGTGTTTCTTTGGCAGATCGATCCCCTGACAGCAGCTCATGTTGTTAAAATAGGCCAGCGTGCGAGCGTCGGACGGCGTGTCAGGCATGAGTAATGGCGCGGTCTGCACGGCCTGTTAGGAGAGCACATCTCATCTGTGGGACACGATCTGTGGCCTATTTCTCTGAATCCACTCGCACACAACGAGCATGAGCAGTTATCAGACTAGCTTCATTAGCACAGGCTTTGTTAGCCCGCAGAGACCAAACGCCTGATGATGCTATCTAGTCTCCTGTGACGCTTTGAGTGATGTTATGATTCATTAAAGCTGTGGAAGTGATTTATTTTGTTTATGGTGATCAAGGAAATACAGAAGAGAACACGAAAATACTTTAAATGATGTTTGAATGACTTGTGCTGCACTAAAGAGGGCGCTACAGGTAGATCCCGCTAGCTGAGCATGTTGTGACGTCTGTGTTTGATGTTAGCAGCTCCTGTAGCTGCTAGCTTCTACTGTAGCTAGACTCCATGGCATTAGTGTTTGATGTTAGCGGCTACTGTAGTCGCTAGCAGCTACAATAGCTGCTTCTGCTGTAGCTAGCCACTGTGGCATTGGTGTGTGATGTTAGCGGCTACTTTATGGACAGTGTGACATGTTAGCGGCTACTGTCGCTAGACGCTGTGGCGTCAGTGTTTGACATTAGCAGTTACCGTAGCTTCTAGCTGATATTTTAACCAAATGCGGTGTCATTGGTGTTTGATGTTAGCAGCTACTGTAGCCAGAGTACAATAGTTGCTAATGCCAAACACTTATGCTATGTCAAAGTGAAATACAACAAATGTTTATTCATTTATTCCAATGTTTTAATCATAGTGCTAAATGTAGCTCTTGAGGCGTCTGTGTCCACACTCACGTTTTCTCTCGTCGTCTCCAGATTCTTCCAGGGGGGACAAGAAGGAGAGCAAGTGTCCGACGCCGGGCTGCGACGGGACGGGTCATGTGACGGGTCTGTACCCGCACCACCGCAGCCTCTCCGGGTGTCCACACAAAGACAGAGTCCCACCTGAGAGTAGGTCCCACTGATTTGATTTCAGAATGAGAACTATCTAACAAGTCATTTAAGTCAGTCTGATGCTGGGTCCAGTTCTGGTCCAGTTCTGGTCCAGTTCTGACAGTGTGCGATAAAACCGTGACTATTTCTCCCATTAAAATGCACGGACATTAATGTAAACACAGCTCCGTATTTAAGTCAGTGAATAAAAACAAACTTCAGAAATGACTTGTTCGATGATTCTGTCGCACACTTGGACGTTGTCGTGCATGTTGACCGTCGACCTGCACGACCTTTGTGTTGTTGATGTTGGGTTTGATTCCGTGACCGTGAACCTTTTCCCGCTCATTCATAAATATTATTATACACGTGAATTATAATCATAATGTGACGCATAATTATTGTGGAGACTTTATTGATCAGTGGAGGAAAATTCAGTTGAAAGAGAAGAGCTTTTACTTTGGAATCAGATTTTAAATACAGGTTGAGTGTGTTTTTGTTTTCTTTGTGTGTGTGTGTGTGTGTGTGTGTGTGTGTTGTCATTGTGATCCAGCTGCTCATAAAACTGCATGAGAAAAACTCACCGGTCACACTTACACCTGTACATCATATACTCTGTGTATATGTTGTAGAACGCGTATAAACGTGTTTTCCTGAGCTTTACTAACACTCATCACATTTAAGTTTCTGCCTTTGGTCAAAAAAACTGATTATTGTTACAAAAATCTAAATTAAATGATGTTTCATATTTTAAATAAAAAATGCTGTGGTTGCATTTACAGTTAAAAAGGAACATGACATTATTACGAAGATATAAAATAAAATGTTCTGTGAGAATAATAATAATGTTTTTATTTACAATAAATGTTTCCTAAATGTTGTTTAAATATTTTTTTCTGTAAATGTGTTTGGGGACCCTTAATGAATTTGTGGTCCTCGGCCCAGTGTTTGGGAACCATTACTTTATTTGATAGGGACAGAAAGTCACTTATGACGTGTGTCATAATTTATGTTTAGCCTTTGTTTATTTTATTTTATTTTAGCTCAGAGCCAAAGTCGCAAAATAACTCATCTGAATCTTGATCTGATCTTACTGTTTGATGTTAGCAGCTCCTGTAGCTGCTAGCTTCTTCTGTAGCTAGACTCTATGGCATTGGTGTTTGATGTTAGCGGCTACTGTAGCTGCGAGAAGCTCCTGTAGCTGCTAGCTTCTTCTGTAGCTAGACTCTATGGCATTGGTGTTCGATGTTAGCGGCTACTGTAGCTGCGAGAAGCTCCTGTAGCTGCTAGCTTCTTCTGTAGCTAGACTCTATGGTATTGGTGTTTGATGTTAGCAGCTACTGTTGCTGCGAGAAGCTCCTGTAGCTGCTAGCTTCTTCTGTAGCTAGACTCTATGGCATTGGTGTTGATGTTAGCAGCTACTGTAGCTGCAAGTAGCTCCTGTAGCTGCTAGCTTCTTCATAGCTAGACTCTATGGCATTGGTGTTTGATGTTAGCAGCTACTGTAGCTGCGAGAAGCTCCTGTAGCTGCTAGCTTGTTCTGTAGCTAGACACTGTGGCATTGGTGTTCGGTGTTAGCGGCTACTGTAGCTGCGAGAAGCTCCTGTAGCTAGACACTGTGGCATTGGTGTTCGGTGTTAGCGGCTACTGTAGCTGCGAGAAGCTCCTGTAGCTAGACACTGTGGCATTGGTGTTTGATGTTAGTGGCTACTGCAGCTGCTAGCTTCTTCAGTAGCTGTGTCGCACAGTAAGTGTAACACGAAGTTCGAAGCTCAACTTAAGTCAAAGATGAACACATGAAGTAGTTAATGTAATTAATACATTCATCTCTCATTAGTAAACGTTCAACCAGACAAAATGAAAACTGAAGGCAGGAATGTTTGTCTTTTCATTTTTGTGAGTTTGTGCTTATTTTGTGACGTTTTTCCGCGTGTGTGCGTGTGCATGTCTAACCGCCGTCAGCTGAATGCTCGGTAACTCTGGTGTCTGCTCCTAACCCTCGCTGTCTTTCTCACCTCTTCCTGTCTGTCAAAGTTCTTGCCATGTATGAAAATGTTTTAAAGTGTCCTACTCCCGGCTGCTCCGGACGGGGCCATGTCAATAGCAACAGGAACTCACACCGCAGGTGAGTGAGCGGCCTCAGCGGCAGCCCGCGTCATGTGACTGTGGCTGCGACTGTGAAGTCTGTGTGTTGTTGTGTTTCTTTTCGGACGACCACAGGTCACAGAGATTAACTTTTACACGTTAACGGACTTTACAGATACACTTAACTCACTGAATAAAGAAACTGCTTCAGTGGAAGTCTACGATATCTTTAAGAACACGTTCACGTCTTTATCTCACTGTGAGACAAACTGAAGTTTGTAAACCACTCACTCTCCCACACAGAGAAAATCAGTGGTGTGGTCACTTTGTGTCACTGAGGTTTTAACCTAACGCAGAATTTCCAGTGCCGAAGTGATGGAGGCAGCAGTGGATCAACGATGTTAAAATCACTGGTTTTCTCTATGGGCTTTGGTGTGGGAGAGTGAGTGGTTTACAAATGTCGTTTTTGATCAGGCTTCCTTCTTCTTACGAACGATGAGTTGTGATGAGTGATGGTGTAGAAGGAAACCCCTCTGACACAGGACTCATACAGATACTACACAAACTTCAGTTTCCTGTTGGAAAAGTCTGTCTCACAAAGACATAAAGACATGAACTGATGCTGATTTTATTAGTTTGTAAACCACTCACTCTCCAAACACCAAACCCCATAGAGAAAGTCGCTCATTTTAGCTCGCGGGGACACAGGAGCTGCTCGTCTACCGCTGCCTCTTGTGGCAGGTTTGTGTCACTGAAGCGAATCTGAATGAAAGATTTTATATGCCGAATTCAAGAAAATAAGACATGTGAACTTAGTGATGGAGGCAGCAGTGGATCAATGTATAGCATGTATGCTCTGTGGGCCGCACAACCCGGAAATAAAGCAGGAAGTCACAAAGTTCATATGCGCCGAGTGAGCAACTCCATAACAATAGACGCAGCTGAAGGGGCGGAGCTACGCACAGTTCTTATAATACATCCACGGGTCAAAGTAAATGAAGAGACATTTGTACGACCTCTACTAACACGTAGAGGTCATGTATTAAAAGCTTCCTGTCCGTGTTTGCAGCGACCCTGACTCCAGATTGTTTAGTTTTTATTTCATGAGTTTTTGTCCAGTTATAAAAAAAGAAAAGGTCCATTTATTTATTTTGTGTTGTCCAAAATTATCTCAGCAAAAGTGTTGGAACATGTCCAAGTCAAGTGTGTGTGTGTGTGTGTGTGTGAGAGCTGAAGGTGTGTCTGCGTCACATCATCAGTTCAAGTGTTTAACAGGCAGACACACACACACACACACACACACACTGCACTTCACAAATTATGTAAAGTAATTAGAATTCACACTCTTTTACTCACACACACGCACACAGACACACACGGTGGATGCGGGGTGTGTTATTTAGCACAGCTCCACTGGGAGAGGAAACAAAGCACCAGCTATAGCTAGCGTTAGCTTCTGTTAGCCACCAGCTCACACTGCTTTCATGTCTGGCAGTCGCCATGGTAACCCCTCCATGGCAGCAGCAGCAGCTGCCGAGCTGATGCGTTGCACACTTCCCACACACACACACGCACACACACACACACTCTTCCCCGCTGTTTCTGAAGTAATTAGGAATTGTTGGGAGTGACAGAAAAGGCTGGGGAGGAAGAGGAAGTGTTTCACCCTGAATTCACACACACACACACAGATGTTTGATGCCAGCAGCCGTGAAGCTCAATTTATCCTCACTAGAAAAAAAAACCATGAAGCTGCAAACAAGTCAGTTACACATTAAAGTGACAGTTTTTTATAAAGTGTGAGTCGACATGAGAACAGCTGATTATAGACACACAACCAAATATTCACCTCAGTCTACGATGTCCACGTCTTTATCAAATAAGACACGTGACCTTAGTGATGGAGGCAGCAGTGGATCAATCATCACTGGTTTTCTCTATGAGTGTGTGTGTGTGTGTGTGTGTGTGTGTGTGTGAGAGTGAGTGGTTTACAAACTTCAGTTTCCTGTTGGAAAAGTCTGTCTAATGGCGAGATTGTTGAGTCTCTGTTGGCAGCCATGTTTTTTTACCCACTGAGAACAAGCGTCTATGTCTCAGGCAGGGGGCCTATACAACACAACACAACACAACACAACACAACACAACACAACACAACACAACACAACACAGCACACAGCACACACCGCACCGCACCGCCACACAACACAACACAACACAACACAGCACAGCAACCTGGCACAACACAACACAACACAACACAGCACAGCACAGCACAGCACAGCACAGCACCACACGCACTGCACGCACACACAACACACACACACCACACCACACCACACAGCACAACCCACACAGCCCAACATGACACAGCACAACACAATACAACACCTCCAACACAACACAACCAACACAGTCCAACACAACACAACACAGCACAGCACAACACAACACAACACAACACAACACAACACAAGCACAGCACAGCAACACAGCACAGCACAATAACACAACACAACACAGCACAGCACACAGCAGTCAACAGCACAGTCACAGCACAACACAACACAGCACAGTCCACACCAACACACACAACACAGCAACACAACACACACACAGCACAGTACAGTTCAACACAGCACAAACACAACACAACACAACACAACACAGCACAACACACACAGCACAGTCACACACAACACAACAAAATACAGTTACACAACACACACAACACAATACAGTTCCAACACAACACAATACAGTCCAACACAACACAACACAACACAACACATCATGAAATCACACCACAGTTTTAGTGAACCTCTCGTGTGTGTGTGTGTGTGTGTGTGTCAGTACAGTGTGTAACCAGGTCATGTGTTGTCCCCCCCACCTCCTCTCTCCTCATCTCCTCTCTCCTCACCTCCTCTCTCCTCTAGTCTGTCTGGTTGTCCCATCGCTGCTGCAGAGAAGATGGCAAAGGTCCATGAGAAAAGTCACCTGACCGACAGCGGCAGTAAATCAAACCAGACGTCGGACCGCGTCCTCAGGTACGGCACACACACAGACACAGACACACACACACACGCACACACTCTGACGTCCAACCAGACGCCGCTCTCCTGTGTCTGCTGTCATCACGGTTTAAGAAAACATGATAAGTGAGTTTTCCAACTCAGTTATTTCTGGCATTCCTCAAGGCTCTGACCTGGGTCCTGTTGTTTTTACCGTCTACTTTCTTAGCCTCGGTCATATTTTCAAAAACTTGGTGACCACCGTTACGCCGATGACACCCGACCTCCTGACTAATCCCACGACGTTCTTCACCTCAACATGAGAGTCAACTCAAGAGTCAATGTGTCAGTCAGTCAGTCATCATCTACCGCTTTATCCTCCACCAGAGGGTCGCGGGGGGTGCTGTGCCAATCTCAGCTACATCAGGCGATAGGCGGGGTACACCCTGGACAGTTCGCCAGTCCATCGCAGGGCCACACACAACTAGAGACAAACAACCATTCACTCTCACACTCACTCCTATGGTCAATTTTGAGTGTCCAATTTACCTATTCCCCACATTGCATGTTTTTGGACTGTGGGAGGAAGCCTGAGAACCCGGAGAGAACCCACGCACACACGGGTCTTCTCGCTGCAAAGCGAGAGTGCTAACCACTACACTGCCGTGTGGCCGGAGTCAATGTGTAATTATTATTATTTCATTGATGTATTGGCCGTATTTGTAAGGTGACCTTGAATTTCGGGGATTTGCAGTGAAAAAGATGTTCAACAGTTTTGTTCCGTTAACATTCTGAAAAGTCATGTTTTGATTCCTTTGATGTTAAACTTTAAATAACATACATCAGTAGGTTTGTTAAAGTATTTCAAAAAATGTACTTTTGATTACTTTGACATACATTATTAAACTTTAAATAATGTGTGTCAGTATTTTTGTTCAATTCAAGATTCCAAAAAATAAGTTTGGATTCCTTTGATGTCCCTTTGATGTTCCTTGGATTTTCACGTACATCAAAAAGTAACCAAACATTTTTAGCATTTGACATCTCATGCTGTAAGTTGTAAAAATCCACAAACTCTTAACAGTTCTATCAGATTCTGAACAGAGGATGGCGATTGGCGACATATCGCAAACACATCATCAATAGTTATTTAAATCTGAAACACTGGATGCTAACCCTCCACGGTTGCGTTGCAGGCCGATGTGCTTCGTCAAACAGCTGGAGATTCCTCAGTACGGCTACAAGAACAACGTCCCGACCACGACGCCACGCTCCAACCTGGCCAAGGAGCTGGAGAAATACTCCAAGACCAGCTACGACTACAGCGGCTACGACGGCCAGCACGCCGCCGGCTACGGCAAGAGAGGCCTGACCGCCAAGTCCCAGCACGGGCGAGACACGCCCCCTAAGGGCTTCGATGGTGAGCAACGTCAACGCAACATCGTCATGTTCCTCTCAAAGCCGACCAGCAAATAAGAATAGAATGAACGGCCACCAGGGGGCGACGGAGGAGGTTGCAGTTTTCGAAATGATGAAAAAAACCCAGGTGTGATTGACAGCTGGAATTGTCCAATCAGACACGTGAAAGTACAAAACTCTAAAGGCTTCACGATTCGTAAAATAAGATTTTTTTATGGAATTGGATTTGTGTCAATATAAATATATATATATATATATATATATATTTGTATATATATATGTATTATTTTACAATGTTATACAATATAATTGTTTTATTGTTTGACAGTGTTTACGTTTGAAATGGAGTTTTCTTCATAAACACAGACGGAAAAAACCTGCACGCCGATACAACGGCGATGTGGGATTTCATTTTTCTTATTCTCGGGAGAACATTTTGTTCCTGACACACACATACACACACACAAGCGCACACACATACACACACACAAGCACACACACACACACTCTGTCTTTTCTCTTTATTATCCTCTGCCAGGGTTTTCCAGCTCCACATGGCAGCAGTGAAGGCAGAGCACAGTTATGGAAATGCCAAGCAGAGAGAGGAGGAGGAGGAGGAGGAGGAGGAGGTGCAGGTGCAGATGGAGGGATTGAGAATGAGGAGAGAGATAATGAAGACGAGCTGAGGTTTTTAAAGCAGCGGCGCCTGCGTCACGACGCTCGTGTTCTTTGTTCTTGTTATTTAACGTTTTCCTAGATTGAGAAAAGAAAGAAAGCAGGAGCGAGAACTGTGATGTGTGTTCGTCTTAAAACGCTCACGTCTGGAAAAAAATGACATGAAGACGTTATTTACACACGACACTCTTCATTAAACGACATCAACGGGATTAAAAATAGCACAGACGTGTAAGTGAAAGCATGAGGGAGTCGTTGTTATTTTCAGCTTTTAATCTCAGTCATCATCATCATCTAACCGCTTTATCCTCCACCAGAGGGTCGCGGGGGGTGCTGTGCCAATCTCAGCTACATCGGGGGATAGGCGGGGTACACCCTGGACAGTTTGCCAGTCCATCGCAGGGCCACACACACACACACAACTAGAGACAAACAACCATTCACTCTCACACTCACTCTTATGGTCAATTTAGAGTGTCCAATTTACCTAATCCCCACATTGCATGTTTTTGGACTGTGGGAGGAAGCTGGAGAACCCGGAGAGAACCCACGCACACACGGGGAGAACATGCAAACTCCATGCAGAAAGGCCCTTGTTCCAACAGGGGCTCGAACCCGGGTCTTCTCGCTGCAAGGCGAGAGTGCTAACCACTACACCACCGTGTGACCCGCTTTTAATCTCATGATTTTAAATTCTCTTTATAATTAGGATGATTCTTGTCTCATAATGTTGACATTTTGTCTCATTATGACGACTTTTTAGGCCCTAATTTCACGTGACTTCCATAGTGATGACTCTTGTAATTTCAGGTTTTAATCTCCTGATTTTATATTCTCTTTATAATTATGACCTCATATCTGATAATCTTGAGTAATAATCCCTGACTAATGACTTTTTAATATCACTATCTCAACTTTTCCCCTGTAATGATGACGCTGCGTGTCGTCATTGACGTCTCATGACTTCTCGTCTTCTGGACGTTTTCAGTCAAGCGCTTCTGTAAGACGTCGAGTCCGGCGAGCAGCACGACCAGCAGCTACGCTCCGAGCAGCAGCAGCAGCCTGAGCTGTGGGGGAGGCGGAGGAGGGGGCGGGCTCAGAGGCGGAGGAGGGGGCGGAGGCAGCAGTGCCAGCAGCACCTGCAGTAAGAGCAGCTTCGACTACACCCACGACATGGAGGCGGCGCACATGGCGGCCACGGCCATCCTCAACCTGTCGACGCGGTGCCGGGAGATGCCGCACGCTCTGGGCGTGAAACAGGTGACAGGGGGCGGAGCCACGGGACACCAGCAGGTGTCAAATACAGACACCTGAAAACCAATGATTTTCACGTCTCACACACAGGAGTTGTTGATCCACTGCTGCCTCCATCACTCAGTGCTAATCTCTTATTTTGTCTCTTCAGTGTTTGAAATCCTTTGTTCAGATTGACGTCAGTGACACAAAGTGACCACACGAGGCAGCAGAGGACCAGCAGCTAAAATCACTTGTTTTCTCTGTGGACTTTGGTGTGGGAGAGTGAGTGAGTGTGTGTGTGGGAGAGTGAGCGGTTGTAAAAGGCCTGTTATGATCACATGACCTCAGAGACTGAAGGCGACGACGTCGCAGCCTGTTCTTAATCTGTCAGATTAAACGCTGCTGGTTACACACAGTCAACATCACGTTGTCTCCGTCAGAGTCCGGTGGACGACCTGGACGACAGCGGCGCGGTGGACGTGGCCGGTCAGCCCGGGGGTCCGGAGGGCAGCGGGACGGTGTTGACCCCCCTGCAGCCCATGTCCCCGCAGCGTCAGGCCCTGCTGAGCAGCCGCTGCTACCAGCTGAGCGAGGCCGACTGCTGGGACCTGCCCGTCGACTACCCCAAGATCAAGCGCCTGGGAGACGAGCAGGAGCACAAGGAGGTAAGAGGACGGAGGTCAGACACACTGAATACGACGCTTGTTAGCAGGAGCGCGCAGCGACGCGTCACAGTGACGCGCCGTAGTCGCTCTATTTCTCGTCCCTGCACCAGAGCGACGAGCTGGACCCGTTCCAGGAGCTGCTGGACGAGCAGCGCTACCCGACCGAGGTGACCACGCCCAGCCCCAAACACCACAAGTACCCGCCGTGCAAGGAGAGCAAGAAGGAGCTCATCACGTAAGAAAGACTTTACTTACTGTAAACTGTGAAAATCTGTGAACAAACAGGAGAAACTGATTTTAACCACTTCACAGAAGACACACCTCACAAAATCGACCTCAGTTTAAGTTTATGACGTCTTTAAAAACACGTTCACGTCTTTATCTCGCTGTGAGACGGACTTTTCCAACAGGAAACTGAAGTTTGTAAACCACTCACTCTCCCACACCAAAGTCCATAGAGACAACCAGTGATTTTAGCTGGCAGGGACCAGTGATGGGCATCTTACTTCAAAAAAGTAATTAGTTATAGTTACAAATGACTTCTGCCTTGGTAACTCAGTTACCACATTGTAAAAGTAATTAGTAATTAATTTACTCAGCAAAGTAACTGACACTATTTTTTATGACGCTATCTATAACGCTATTACATTCTTTAACATCCTAAGACGTTTATACCTGAATGAAGAATTAAAACCCTATGTACAGTATTTTAGAGCATTTGGTATTTATTTGAACTTTGAATTGAAGCGCACAATTGACACACAAATGTTAACTTGGGTAAAGAGAAACAAAGAGAAAATGTGGCCTTTCACTTGTGCAAATCTCTGTGTCTGTGTACCACTGCACAATAAACAGGGCGCTATCCAACTCTTAAATATTCAGCAAAGTAACAAAATTAAATATTGAAAATAAACAAAATTTTTTCCACGAGAGCTCTGAATGACACACACACACTCACACACACACACACACACACACACACACACACACTCTCTCTCACACACACACACACACCTCCAAAAAACCCTGAATTTAAAGGGATAGCCTTTAAATCACTGTTGGTATTCATGTGTGTGTGTGTGTGTCTCCGTCTCCTGCAGGTTGTCCAGTTGTCAGCTCGCAGACAAGAACATCCGCGGGATGATGACGACAAACTCGCAAGAGCTTAAGTGAGTTTCACAAACGTCTGACGCCGCGAGTGAAGACACGCGAGTCTGACGCCGCGAGTGAAGACACGCGAGTCTGACGCCGCGAGTCTGAAGACACGCGAGTCTGACGCCGCGAGTCTGAAGACAAGCGAGTCTGACGGCGCGAGTCTGAAGACACGCGAGTCTGATGCCGCGAGTCTGAAGACACGCGAGTCTGACACCGCGAGTCTGAAGACAAGCGAGTCTGACGCCGCAAGTCTGAAGACAAGCGAGTCTGAAGACAAGCGAGTCTGACGCCGCGAGTCTGAAGACAAGCGAGTCTGACGCCGCGAGTCTGAAGACAAGCGAGTCTGACGCCGCGAGTCTGAAGACACGCGAGTCTGACGCCGCGAGTCTGAAGACACACGAGTCTGATGCTGTGTGTTTGTGTCTCAGGTGTCCGACCCCCGGTTGTGACGGCTCTGGACACATCACTGGAAACTACGCCTCCCACAGGAGGTACAATGAACTGCACCTGGAACAACCACAATAATCTCGACTGTAAAAGTCCATTATATAAAACATCTGTCCCTGTGTCTGTCTGTCTCTCTGTCTGTCGGTCTGTCTGTCCTGCAGTCTGTCAGGTTGTCCACGTGCCAAGAAGAGCGGCATCAAAATCATCCACAGCAAAGAAGACAAGGACGACCAGGAGCCAATCAAGTAAGGTTTCTGCACAAGGAGGGCGGAGTTTCATTTTTTCTTAGCATTGTTTTCAAATAGTCACTCATTTATTTACTTTTACTGTATTTAAGTAAAGTGAGCGTTTTAAGGTAAGGGTTAACACAACTGTCGATGTCACTAATTCTGACACACATCTCAGGTGTCCAGTCCCGGGCTGCGACGGACAGGGTCACGTGACGGGGAAGTACGCCTCCCACCGCAGCGCGTCTGGCTGCCCCCTGGCTGCCAAGAGGCAGAAGGACAACTACGTCAACGGCTCGCAGTTTGTCTGGAAGTCCGGCAAGACGGACGGCATGACCTGTCCGACCCCGGGCTGCGACGGGTCGGGACACGTCAGCGGGAGCTTCCTGACACATCGGAGGTGTGGAGGGTGGCCATTTTGTCAAATCCTTCCTGCAGCAGCTGGATCGTTGTTTCCTTATTAACGTGTGTTTGTCACGGCAGTCTGTCCGGTTGTCCTCGAGCCACCTCGGCCATGAAGAAAGCCCGGATGAGCGGAGTGGAGATGCTGACAATCAAGCAGAGAGCAAGTAAAGGTCAGAAGCACAAAACATGAGCCTGAAAGTGATCAAAACACATCTACACTATTTACTTACTTAAACCATGGGATACTAAACTCTTTATATACTATTGTTTTTTGTTATTGATTTAGTTAGTTAGCTAACATTACATCAACCACCAGGGGGTGATCTTAGCACACGTTCACGTCTTTATCTCACTGTGAGACAGAATGAAGTGTGTAAACCCCTCACTGTCCCACACCAAAGCCCATAGAGAAAATCAGTGATTTTAACATCACACACACAGGAGCTGCTGGTCCTCTGCTGCCTCGTGTGGTCACTTTGTGTCACTGAGGTCAATGCTAACGCGTGAGCTGAGTGATGGAGGCAGCAGTGGATCAACAGCTCCTGTGTGTGTTGGAAATAATAAAATCTTGTGTTTCCTGTTTTCAGGCATCGAAAACGATGAAGAAATCAAACAGCTGGATGAAGAAATCAAAGATTTGAACGAGTCCAACAATCAAGTGGAGTCGGACATGATAAAGCTGAGGACACAAGTAAGACCATGATCACAGCTCTGGACGTAACATGACTCACTTTGAAAAAATAGACACAGTATTAAAGTGATAGCTTCAGTCTGGACAACAGAACACAACGTTTATTCCATTATTATCTTTTGTTTTATTTTTAATTCCCACAGATTACCACCATGGAGACGAACCTCAAATCCATCGAGGAGGAGAACAAAGTGATCGAGCAGCAGAACGACTCGCTGCTGCACGAGCTCGCGAACCTCAGCCAGTCGCTCATCAACAGCTTAGCTAACATCCAGCTGCCGCACATGGTGAGAGAGGAACTGTGGGACTGAGCCAGATTACAGCTGTCTACGGGATTAGAGAGGAACTGTGGGACTGAGCCAGATTACAGCTGTCTATGGGATTAGAGAGGAACTGTGGGACTGAGCCAGATTACAGCAGTCTACGGGATTAGACAGGAACTGTGGGACTGAGCCAGATTACAGCTTTCAGGGGATTAGGAGAGGAACTGTGGGACTGAGCCAGATTACAGCTGTCTCGGATTAGACAGGATCTGTGGGACTGAGCCAGATTACAGCTCTGGGGATTAGCTAGTGGGGCTGAGCCAGATTACAACTGTTTACAGATTAGAGAGGAACAATGAGACTGAGCCAGATTAGGCTGTTTACAGATTAGAGAGGAACTGTGAGACTGAGCCAGATTAGAGCTGTTTACGGGACTAGAGAGGAACTGTGGGACTGAGCCAGATTACAGCTATCTACGGGATTAGAGAGGAACTGTGGGACTGAGCCAGATTACATCTGTTTACAGATTAGAGAGGAACTGTGGGACTGAGCCAGATTACAGCTGTTTACGGGAGTAAAGAGGGAATTTGTGACTGCATCTTTAAAGAAGAGCCAGATTAATAAGAGCCATAGCTCATTTTTGGCTAACTTCCTGCCTGTTGCTAGGTTAGCTTTAATTTATCTATAAACTGTTGTTGCATTACGTGTCCTCACGGATTATCTTGCTTTTAATGTCTAATAAGAGACAAAAAAAAGGTATATTCTTTTAGCATTATAAGCTAATTTTAAATCAGATTTCCTGGGGACATTTTTTTGCTAATGTTTGTCCATTTCCTATTTATCGTGATAAACTTCCTGCATTTGTTTTAAACCCTAGTTCTCAAACTGTGGTGCATACATGAGCTCCCTCTCGTGGTACCTGGAGGACAATCGGAAAGTTTTTCGAAGTTTTTCCTGTAGCGACGCTCAGATATTTTCCTCATCTGCTTCTTTCTGTTTCCCACCTTCTGTTTCTTTTAACCAGCAGTCCACGCTCTTCTTCTTCTCCTACTACTACATCTTCTTCTTCTTCTTGTGCTTTTCCCATAAAGAAAGTTTCAGTTCCAGGGCTCGTGGCTGTTTTGACGTCATTTTTCTCACAGTGTAGAGAAAGGAAGAAGACTGGGGCTAATTGGATTATTTTCTCAATTACGATCTCTACGTCACATGTTCGCGTCTTTATCTCACTGTGAGACAGACTTTTCAACAGGAATCTGAAGTTTGTAAACCACTCACTCTCCCACACCAAAGCCCATAGAGAAAATCAGTCATTTTAGCTGGCGGGGACACAGGAGCTGCTGGTCTACTGCTGCCTCGTGTGGTCACTTTGTGTCACTGAGGTAAATCTGAATGAAGGTTTTTAAAAGCCAAATTGTCAAAATAAGACGTTTGAACTTAGTGATGGCGGCAGCAGTGGATCAACAACTCCTGTGTGCTGTGATGTTAAAATCACTAATTTTCTCTATGGGGTTTGGTTTGGGAGAGTGAGTGGTGTGATGTACGTATCATAGACTACGTAGAGTTTTTATTCATTTTTATGTTGCTAACAGAAAAGTATTAGAAATGCATTACAATTCAGCCACACGGGGGCGCTGTGTTTTAGTGTGTGAAGCCGTCGTGTGTTTAGCGGGCTAATACACTTCTCTGTACACCCTCTCCTGTAGAGACCGCTGCCACAGAAAGAGGCCCCAGTAAAGCATAACTGCTGTTTACAGATGTCTCCCAGAGTAAGACACCAATTTATCCTTTATCAAATTATCCCTCTCTTCTGCACTGTCACCCCCCCACCCTCCTATGATTCCTTTAACAGTAATTAAAATATCTGTGCACCCGCCCAAACAAATACCAACACGAATACTTTCGGAAAAAAATAAATTTTCTGTAATTACAAATTATTTATAAGAATAAGCTAATAATTAAAGTTAAAGCTGAAAGTAGAATCAGATTTCCAAACCTGGAGACGGAGCTGCTCTGGAATCAGAAAAAAATAATCACATTTGTTTGTTGAAAGTTGCAGCTGAACTACGAAAACATAAGTGACGGACATTTGCTCGACTGGAAAACAATATCGAATGTAAATATATTTAAAACATTTGGCAAAAAACACACAAAACATCAGAAATGTTGTAAACAACAGTGGGCCCACAGTCGAGCCTTGAGGGACGCCACATGTAAAATCCACTGTGTTTCTTTGTCGAGGGACAGGGAATGAGACAAAACCTGGTCTCTTAGCTTAAAGGTGCCACGTGTCCGTCCACCACCACCACAAACATCAGACTAGTTTTGTCCCCCTCGCTATGTAAAGCAAACGCTACTTCAGGACGTAAACCTTTGGACATAATGTCTTTGGACACAGGCTTGAAAAAGCTATAGTCTTAACGTTCATTAAACTGTCTTTGTTTTTTTCTGTACATTGAAGCTTATGTATGGTTATGTAAGCGGTGGTGAGTTGAGCTCATTAAACAGATTCTGGTTTCTTAACTGAAAGCTGGGGGTGCCACGTGTTCGTCCACCAACGTAAACATCCGAGTTATGTGTCCTCCTTGCTGCGTATAATACACTCTATGCCTGGACGTTAAACTTGAGGAGTTGAATCAATCCGTATCTTTGGATACTAGCGTCACAAGTTATTGTAAACAACAGTAGGCCTGAAATGGAGCCTTGAGGAGCGCCTAATGTAAAACCAGTGTTAACGTTCATCAAATTCTAATTGTCTACTCTCTCTGTATGTGGAAATGAATGCATGCTTATGGAAAAAGATGGTGAGGTTTTGCTAGACAAACTGAACGCTGGTGTTTTTTCGCCTATACTTACACAAAGGGGGACCACGAAAACATGACGAAAACTATTCTATTTCCACACTTTGGCGACTGGTAGGGCCTCCAGAGTCCCAAATATAAGTATTGAAATGGTTAAAAAGTTGATTTTGCATAATGTGTCCCCTTTAAGTTACGAGCTTGAAAAAGCAGAAATGGGCCTAAAATCGAGCCTTGAGGGACGCTACATGTGAAATCCACTGTGTTTCTTTGTGCAGGGACACCAATGAGACAAAATCTGGTCTGTTAAAGTTAGAGGTGCCACGTGTCCGTCCACCTCGTTGTCCCTCTCGCTATGTAAAGCAAACACTACTTCAGGACATAAACCTTGAGACTTTGGACACAGGCTTGAGAAAGCAGAAATGTTGTAAATAACAACTGGCCTAAAATCGTGCCTTGAGGGACGCCACATAATAAACTTGCTTTTACGAACATTACTGTTTTTTTTTTAACTTCACCCACTGAAGTTGAGTTTTTTCCGAAGCCAGATCTGCTCCGTCTCTGTCTCCTGCATTTGCACATGAACATGTTGATTTCGTCTCCATACGTCAAACATTAAGCGTTCATCCACTCATCAGCTGATCATCCCTCTCCTGGTTTTTGCATGGGTTTGAGGTTGAACTGCGCCGACGTCCACAGGCCCAAGATCAGATTATGAGTTTGTGACTAAACTAAAATAACTTCACTGAGTTTGTGTCCTGCTCTCCTGATGATGCCCCCATCCCCCGGCCCCCACCTATGCCTGTTTCCCAAACCTTTTTCCAACAAACATGCCACGCCCAAAATTTGCTTGTTCCTCACAGCTTTTTTCTTCCTGTTCCTCACAGGAGCCAATGAACGAACAGAACTTTGACTCGTATGTGAGTACGCTGACGGACATGTACACCCACCAGGACCAGTACCAGAGCCCGGAGAACAAGGCGCTGCTGGAGAACATCAAACAGGCCGTCCAGGGCATCCAGGTTTAGCCCCGACAAAAAAAACCCACACAAGAAAAACAAATGCAAAGCAAAAACAACAACAAAAAAAAATGAAAAAAGAGGGGAATGGGTTGTTTTTGCTGCTGTAACTTTTTCCCCGGTTCTTTTCTTTCCTCTGCTCTTATGCTTTCAGCTCCATGGGTATCTCTGCGTTTCCTTTTTCAGGATGAGTTCCGATTGTCGTTGCCTTGCTTTAAAAAGAACGTTTTAAACAAACAAACATCCATGTTTTGTACATTTTCATATGACCTAATATAATGTGACGTACTGTTTATAGCTGCTAATGTATGCACATTTTTGTGTATATGTATTTATTTATTTATCGTACGCTTGAATCATGTCTTTTTTTCATGCGATTTACATATGTGGAGAAACTGGGCGTCACGGGTTTAACATGGAGTGAAGCCGCGACGGGGAACAATCAATTTTAACTAATAATAATAATAATACTAATGATAATAACGAGGGTTGCCGTGGCCACGCCGTTTTGAATCCACAAAACCTTCCGACAACTTTTCACCTTTGATGTGTCAAGTACAAGTTGCCGTGTTTTTTTTTACGCACTCGAGAATGAGAAATGGACCCCAAAATTCAAAATGGCCGACTTCCATGGTTACGGTCAACTTTTTTGTTCGTCTTGGTCTGTAACATCTTCCTACCAAGATTCGAAAAAGTAGGTGGAACTCAATTTTGCCTCTGTTTTCACCTTAGGGGGCGCTATAGAGCCCTTGAGCAACGCACATGTCCGAGAACTATGCCAATATCGCATTTTCGCCAGACCCGACTTCCATGCAAAGTTTCATTTATGGGATGTAAACGCGTGGATTTTCTGTATGTGGACCACGCCCATTCCTGTAAATCTTTAGCTAACATTAATGCGGAGAAGAGACGACGATCTGAAACATCACGACACGGAAACGTACTGGTGCAAATCCCGCGGTTGTTTCATTCTCTTTCCTCTTCTTTTTTTGGCCGCTTTTCTTTGTTAACGCAAAAGCGGGAAAACAAAACTAATAAAAACGGCTACGGATTAAAAAAAATGTAGGAGACAATCGGAGCGCGACGACGATGACTCAGCAATATTGGTACGATCGTATTTGTTTAGATATGGGATGCAATCTATATGAAAACAATGTTTGGGTATATGCAATTTCTTATAAATGAAACTAGCAAAGAGCTGATCGATGTTTTTACGAACTATAAATGTGTCGCGTTTTTTGTACAAACCTTTTACTACAATCATGTCGTGGGAATCGGACGGGGGTGAAAGGACTTTGATGTTTGGACTTTGCACAGGGACACCTTTGTTTCCATGTTTTGATGTTTTTATTGTCGATAAAAGGACGAAGAAGAAGTTTCTAAAATGGCCGACGGCTCCGCCGGACACACAGGGTCAAAAACAAACGTCCCCATCTCTACTTGTGTCATTGTCCTCATTCTGTAAAAAGAAAAAAAGAAAAAGCTCTTTGCGATCATGCGTCTAAACGTCGGAGCCGCGACCGAGCCGTGCTTTATTATTTTGTCGTTTTAAAAATCTCTCTGATTATTTTTTTTTAGGGGAAAAAAAAGACGTCGTCGTCTTGAGCTGAATCAGCGCCGAGTTTACGACACGACAGGACAATGTTTTTCATGCATGCACTTTATCGGAGTTTGTCAAGTTATTATTGCGTCAGTGGAAGAAAAAGAAGAAGAAGAAGCGAAAAACTGTACGAATGAGAGTTTGTGCTGGCGATTTTTCGCGAGCTAATGTCGCAAATATGTCACTCAAAAGGAAAACTTTCCCCTCAGTGTCCGACACTTTACGAACATTTACTCTCGCAAAAAACATCGCAAAAGATCCAAAGATATTTACAAGGAAATACAATTAGGTAGTTTTTAATTGAATTAAGAGTAAAAATCGTAAAAAAATACAAACATATTTTATTACTTAAAGGACAATTTTCCCTCAGAATCTGATACGTTACCAACATTTTCTCCAACTGTGACAAAAATGACAAGTCACACTGAACAACACGCACGGACAAATAATTCAGATTTCTAAATATGACAAATGTGTATTTTTCTTTTTCTTCTTTACACGTGTGTAAAATATCCCCCAAACAATCTGAATTATTTGATTATACATGAAAATGTTTGTCACTCACTGTAAAAAAATAACCGTCTTTATAAAATGTCTTATTTGAGCTGAATAAACTGAAAAAACATTAAGAATTCAAACAGAATTACCGGCAAATACTTTGCTTAAACTTTTCTGTAAAATATCTGAGGGAAATTTTTCAGTGATGAAGTTGGAAAAATTCAGAAATGTTTGATTTTTAAACTAATAAATAAGCATTTTTTCACATTATGTTTGAAGAAATATGTATAAAAATGTCCAGATTATCTTAAATATTTGCTCTAAAATCTCGTGACTGAAGATTAAAATGATCACTGATGGATGGAAAACACGATGTTGTCCTGACGACGAGGGGAAGTTTTCCTTTAACGCCAGATTCTTTGCACGTCGGTGTTTTTCGCAGCTTCCTGCCACTGAAACCTTCTGCGTTTTAATGAACTTTATTTTTATTTAGTGATTTTGAATTCTTTTTGACTGAGAAACAAAAGGAAACGGACGTTTAAAGCACAAATTCTGCCACTGAGCGACGCGGCTTTGAGATTGTTGTTAATATGAGATGTAAAAGCTAAACAGTGTAATATTTACATAGAGAAGTCAAGCGCTAACGCGCAACACGAGCTCCAATGCAAAAGAAAAATATGTATGAATATTTGTCAAATCATGAATTCTTCTGTTTGATGAAGGGGTTTTTATACGCTTTACTTTGTTCTTTTCGCCCCTTTTTTTTTCTTTACTTTTCTCTCTGTTACTCGCAAACTTTTGTGCGACAGTTTTTTCCGACCACGAGGCATGACGCGTGGTTCCGTGGGTGATTTTTCGCTGTATGTTTCAAGAGTCACGAGTTGCTACGTGATATTTCATTTAAACTTGTGAAGTTCGTACGGTTTTTAAATTCATGCTGGTGTTGGCATCTTTTTTGCTCTGAATAAATCTTGTGTTGCAACACGGAGACAATGACGTTTTCTGCCTGTTTTTTTTATTCTTCACAGTTTTTGGATTTGAAAGGATCATTTTTATCAGTACACACAATGCAAAGTGAGTTGATGTCAAATCAAACCAGCGTCAATTTTTATGATAAGTAAATTTGCACAAAATCGAGGGGAAACTTTGATGTAAATTTTACTGGGAACATTTTTACAGTGTAGCACCTTTCATAGACTGGGTTATGAACGTTTATACCTAAGATAATTATAATAATGGTGCTTAAATGTGTCTTAAACTAATAAAGGTTCAATGTCAGTGTCTGTCAGACTTCAATAAGATCCAATATTTTTCATGGAAAAGGATTTTATTTAGAAAACTGCAGATAAATACATCTAAATTAAATCAAAGCAGCTTTTTACATGATATAAGTTTTTTATTATGGATGTTTATACCGAAAATTATGATAATAATGTGACTGATATTTATCAAAAATCACACATTTAATGCTAAAAAAATAACCACTAATATTATAATCACAATATTTACCTCTTTACTTCACTGTTACATTTCACGCTTTTAGTTTACTGTTGTGAATGTTCCCGATCTGGGGCCTTAATAAAGGATTATTTACCTTAAAAATGTCTTAAACTAATAAAAGTTCAATGTCAGTGTCTGTCAGACATCAATAAGAGCCGATATTTTTCACGGAAAAGGATTTTATTTCGAAAATCAAAAGTCCATTTGCACAGTCAGTGTATGTAAATTTTACAGTGAAGATTTTTACAGTGTGGCGTCTTTTCTAAACTGGATCATAGACGTTTATACCAAAAAAGTAAAAAAAAAAACCCAGATATAACTATGTCATTTTACTTTACTTCTTTAATTCACTGTTACAGTACATATTTTATTTTAATGTCATAAATTATTGTAGATTTCCTCCATTTTTGGGACTAACAAAGGATCATTTTACCTTAAATTAATCTTATACTGTGTTTGTCAGACATCAATAGAATCTGATATATTTAGAACAGAAAATAAAGGGTTTGTAAGTCCATTTGAAAAGAGGATGGAAAAAAATAGACTTCAAAGTTAAAATAGTGAAGATTTGAAACGTATAAACTGAATTATCTGTAATTTATTCTGATTTTTTGTTGTAAACTTTAAATGAATTATCAATCGAGCAGCTTTAATGTCTCTCTGTCAGAATAAACTAATAATATTAATAATAAAAACACAAATCTACATTATTGTACAGTTTAATTATTAGTTATGTTTACCAACGATTTAAACCTTTATTATTATTTAAATATTTAACATACATAAAATAACATTCAAACTGAATTCTACCTTGCATTCAATTTAAATGAATTAGTATTTTATTTATATTATTTCACTGTTCGCCTTGTTATACTGTATTACAAAGATGCAGTACATCCTCCCACCCAGTAGGTGGATGTGTGCATGTTTTTAAATCCTCTCCACAGCAGCGGCACAAACCCTCGCGATATTAGCCCGTCTGTGGGTGTGGTTGTTTAATCAGGTCCTACAGAACCTGGTTGTTTCTGGAGTTTAATGTTCGACATGTGAGTTCTAACGGACCGTGTTGTAGCCCGCTGTGGCCCGCTTCAGTTCGGTTCGGTGCCGGTTGATAGCGGACGGTGAATCATGGAGTGTGTCGTCGCTGCGTGTCAGAACCGAGTGTTGACGGAGGGTCGAGGAAACTCGGGCCGAGCTATGAAGAGGTTCTTCGGCTTCCCCGCGGATCCTGCGAGGGTCAAGGTAAACGAGTTTTCACATTTCGCTTCATAAACTATCCCGAGTTCACTCGTGGCAGCTAGTGGTTACTAGTTGTAACGAAGTGAACTGACAACCATTACTGAGTTAGTTAAGTATTACACTTACAAAGGTAATGATTCTCAGGCAGGTTCCGTGATAACACTCATCTTTTTCCTTAACGTGTTTGTGGACTTTTATATAAATAATTTTGCTAAATAAACTACCCCGAATTCACTATTGGTAGATCTTGACAACGAGTTGTAACTAAGTGAATTGACAACTATGACTGAATTAGTTTAATGTTGACGAAAACTTTAAAACGTCATGATTCACAGTCGGGTTCTGTGTCTCTTGTTTACATAAGCCATAACTTGAGCTTCTGTTGTTTTGATCCTAAATGTTTATTTTTTGTAAAATAATCAATGCCGAATTCATTATCGGTGGCCTCTCAATACCAAATTTCAGTTGTTAAAGTCCTAAGTCTAACTGAATTAGTTTGATATTGAAGAAAGTTTAAGAATGGAAAGATTCTCAGGCAGGTTCTGTACTAACACAGTGTTTGGACCTTTATTAGTGGCCATAATGACAATAATAACAAATAAAAACAAATAATTACATCATTACACATTTTAAAAATACAAGTTTATAAATGACTTTGACAAAAAAGATATTATTTTGACACAAACAGGAGAAATTATACAACTTTTGAATGTGAAATCATAGTACATTCATTTTTATCTCAGTCATGGAACCTCCTCACACTGTGGTGAACCTCCTCACACTGTGAACCTCCTCACACTGTGGTGAACCTCCTCACACTGTGGTGGACCTCCTCACACTGTGGTGAACCTCCTCACACTGTGGTGAACTCACACTGTGGTGTCCTCACACTGTGGTGACCTCCTCACTGGTGAACCTCACACTGTGGTGAGTCTCACACTGTGGTGAACCTCCTCACATGGTGAGGTCTCACACTGGTGGAACCCCCTCACACTGTGGTGAGTGTCCTCACACTGTGGTGACCTCTCACACTGTGGTGAACCTGTGGTGAACCTCCTCACTGGGTGTCCTCACACTGTGGTGACCTCCTCACACTGTGAACCTCCTCACACTGTGTGGTCCCCTCACACTGTGGTGAACCTCCTCACACTGTGGTGACCTCCCACACTGTGTGGTGAACCTCCTCTGTGTGTGAACCTCCTCACACTGTGGTGACCTCCTCACACTGTGGGTGACCTCCTCACACCTCAGGTGACTCCTCCACCGTGGTGAACCTCCTCACACTGTGGTGACCTCCTCACACTGTGGTGAACCTCCTCACACTGTGACCGCTTCTTCTTCAGGTGTGGCTCGCTGCACTGAGACAGATGGACGGCGGTCAGGACTCGCTGCAGGAGGACGGACACATCTGTGAGGACCACTTCCTGCCAGAGGACGTCACGTCTGACGGCGTCAGCAGCGACGCCGTCCCCTTCCCCATCAGGCCCCCGAGTCTGGAGGAGCAGCCGGGAGTCAGGAGCTCCTGGGGAGCACCGCTGTCTGAGGAGGAGGAGCAGCAGGAGGAGGAGGAGGAGGAGGCCGACAGCAGCAACATCCATGATGATGATGATGATGATGATGATGAAAACGATGCTGCAGTGGAGCTCCATCATCAGGTCAGGAGGTCGTCTTCATCATCAGCTGATTGATATTTAAATTTTATTTAAAAACAAATGTTTGTCTCTGACGTGCAAACAGAATTTAAACATTTATTTAAATAAGTCAAAGAAAAAAGAAACTAGGAAATATTCACATTTAAGATTTTTCAGCTGGTGTTTGTGGACAAAAATAAGACATTTGAGAACATCATCATCATCATCATCATCGTCCATTAAATCAAAGAATAAAGAATCAGTCACATTTAACTTTGACCTTCTGACCTTTAGGAGTCGAGTCCCAAGAAAAGTTCAAGGAGGAAAAGGAAGAGGTAAAAAAAACTCCTCTTATTAATGTGTTCACGCTGATCATTAATGTGTTCACTGTGATCATTCATATGTTCACTCTGATCATTCATGTGTTCACTGTGTTCATTCATGTGTTCACTGTGATCATTCATGTGTTCACTCTGATCATTCATGTGTTCACTCTGATCAATAGTGTGTTCACTCTGATCATGTGTTCTCTGATCAATGGTGTGTTCACTCTGATCATTAATGTGTTCACGCTGATCAATAGTGTGTTCACTCTGATCATTCATGTGTTCACTCTGATCATTAATGTGTTCACTCTGATCAATAGTGTGTTCACTCTAATGATTAATGTGTTCACTCTGATCACTCATGTGTTCACTCTGATCATTCATTTGTTCACTCAAAAACACTCATACAGACATTTTCCTGTCTCTGTTTCCAGTGTTGACGAGAATCAGACGTCAGAGACGATTCAGAGGAAACAAAGAAACAAATCAGGTGTGTGTGTGTCTGTGTGTGTGTGTGTGTGTGTGTTGTAGTCTCATTGTGGATGTGTTTGTGTGTGTGTTGTAGTCTCATTGTGATGTTTGTGTGTGTGTGTGTGTGTTCGTGTGTCTGTGTGTGTGTGTTGTGTCTCATTGTGGACGCTTGTGTGTGTTTTGTCTCATTGTGGACGCCTTTGTGTGTGTGTTGTCTCATTGTGACGCTTGTGTGTCTGTGTGTGTGTGTGTGTTGTTGTCTCATTGTGGATGTTTGTGTGTCTCTGTGTGTGTTGTTGTCTCATGTGGACATTTGTGTGTCTCTGTGTGTGTGTGTGTTGTAGTCTCATTGTAGACGCTATGTGTATTGTCTCTATTGTGACGCTTGTGTGTGTGTGTGTTGTCTCTAATAGGACGCTTGTGTGTCTGTGTGTGTGTGTGTTGTTGTTCCTTACTGTGATGTTTGTGTGTCTCTGTGGGTGTGTGTTGTTGTCTCATGTGACATTTGTGTGTCTTCTGTGTGTGTTGTTGTCTCATTGTGACATTTGTGTGTGTGTGTGTTGTCTCATTGTGGACATTTCAGTCTGTGTGTGTGTTGTCTCGCTGTGGACGCTTTGTGTGTCTCTCTGTGTGTGTGTGTGTGTGTTGCTGTCTTATTGTGGACTTTGTGTGTGTGTGTGAGTGTAAGTTGTTGACTCATTGTGGACGCTTTGTGTGTGTGTGAGTGTGTGTGCTGTTGTCTCATTGTGGACGTTGTGTGTGTGTGTGTGTGTGTGTGTGTGTGTGTGTGTGTGTGTTGTTGTCTCATTGTGACTTGTGTGTCTGTGTGTGTGTGTGTGTTGTCTCATTGTGGACTTTGTGTGTCTGTGTGTGTGTGTTATTGTCTCATTGTGGACTTTGTGTGTGTGTGTTGTTGTCTCATTGTGGACTTTGTGTGTGTGTGTGTTGTTGTCTCACTTTGTGTGTCTCTGCAGTCCCTAAGAAGTCGCTGATGCAGCGTTTCCTGCAGCTGTTACAGACGGCGCCGGGCGGGTGTCTGAACCTCCGGCGCGCGGCTGAACTTCTGGGCTGTCGAAACCAGCGTCTCAACGAGTTCAGGAACGTCATGTACGGCCTCAACCTCATCGAGTCGGACTCCACCGCCATCACGTGGACGTGAGTGAAACAAACGCATGTGCAGCCATGTTTTTCTTGTTCACTGTTCCCATTAAACGCACTGAGCTCTGCAGGAGCCAGTGTCCCGTCATCAGCTTCCTCATGAGGTACGAGACGTTCCAGGAGGAGCTGCAGCTGCGGGAGGAGACGCTGGACGCGCTCATCAGAAGCTCCAGCAAGCAGCTTTTCACCGTCACTGACGACCGGGAGAACGCAGCATATCCTTTCACGGCCGGCGTCCTGCAGAAAGTCAGGCTTCTGTGCTGGAAACACTTCCTGTGTCCAGAACCTTCACGAGCAAAGCAGGAACACACTCGGTGTCAACATGGCTGCCAGTGCAGACAACAGGAAACACTGAATTTAAGATTTATCTGATCTGCGTCACTTTGTGTTTTACTAACGTCAGTTTCCTGTTGGAAAAGTCTGTGTCACAGTGAGATGACGACGTGAACATGTTCTTAAAGATGATAAATCCTGAATTCCGTGGCCTGTTTCCTGTTTGTCTGTACTGGCAGCCATGTTGTCACTGAGACACTTCCTGCTTTGATCAGTGGACAGACTTTTAAATAAGTGAATAACGCAGCTGTAAAGCGATGGTTGTCCTTCGTTAACGTCTGCTGTACGATGGCGTACGTCACTCACGGCGACATCGGCCGGATCCCGACTTTCCGGGATCAGACGGTGATCGTCGTCAAAGCTCCGGACGGAACCACGCTGAAGGTTCCTGAACCTGAAGAGGTAAAAAAATAAAACTGAACAAAACTCAGACACAAACTAATGTGTTCACGCTTCACTCGTGTCATGACGTCATTTTGATGTAAATCGTACAGGACAGGATCCAGGTCCACCTGAAGGGGGCGGGTCCCATCACAGCGCTGACCTGTGACCTCATGACTGAAGACACAAGCGTCTTTGTCTCACTGGAGGAAAGTCAGATGAAGACGATGAAGACGGGTAACTTCATAAGAAATGAGTCCCGAAGTAAAGTCCCATAAAAGTTCTTAAATGTCATTATTTCATGATTTCATTAACGATCTTACAAATACACCACTTACGTTTTACTAGTTCAAATGTTTTGGGGGCAGAGCTTTAAAGAGGACAGACAAAAAGGGGCGGGGCAAAGCACTTGTATTTTGTTAAAGCTTTTTATAAACTTACGGAGCTGAGCTTTAATCAACATCATGTCCACCATCTTGTTTTGTTGTTACAGAATCTTCAGGTTCACAGAGTGTGTGCAGCTGACCACCAGGAGGCGCCACCTGTCCTCAGGAGTGTGGGAGGAGTGTGTTAATGTCGGAAGATTTATAAATATGTATATAAATAGATGAACGTTCTGCAGAGACACAAAGAGCTGCTACAGAGTTTTTAAGTGTTTTTTCAAACCTCAAATAAACTTTTACTAAATTCATCTTTGCCTGGACTTTATATATAACATATATATGAACATATATATATGTAGAGATAATAGTATAGTAAGACGTCCAACATGAGACAAAAAAAGGGTAGGGTAGTATGTTGTCCAAATTTTGACAAAAAACACATACTTTAGCATGTCCTCCAAATTTTGACAAAAAACACATACTTTAGCATGTCCTCCAAATTTTGACAAAAAACACATACTTTAGCATGTCCTCCAAATTTTGACAAAAATGTCACAGGTTGGTATGTCGTCCAAATTTTGACAAAAAATTCAATTCAATTCAATGTTATTTGTATAGCGCCAAATCATAACATACATTATCTCAAGGCACTGTACATAGACAACATCAAGGAGAACAGAGAACCCCAACAGTTCACACAATGAGCAAACACTAGGCATCAGTGGAGAGAAAAAAACTCCCTCTTAACAGAAGAAGAAATCTCTGACAGAACCAGGCTCAGAGGTGTGCGGTCATCTGCCTCGACCGGTTGGGGTGAAAGGAAAATGGGGGACAGTGGAGAGGTGGGGGACAGAAAGGGGGAGAGAAAGGACAAGATGGAGATGAGGTAGAGACAGAAAAGAGAGAGAGACCAGCAGCAGATACACAACAACTGTATCAAGTTACAAGTTTATACAGTCAGTGATATCGACCACATACTTCAGTATGTCGTCCAAAATTTTAAAAAAAGTCAGAGGTTTGTACGTCGTCCAAATTTTCACTAAAAAGTCAAACTATAGTATGTCTTCCAAAATTAAAAAAAAAAGTCATAGTCGTCCAAATTTCGACAAAAAAGTGAGAGGTTAGCATGTCGTCCAAATTTTGACAAAAAAG